>NC_085860.1:54462537-54467537 GCF_034702125.1 Engraulis encrasicolus | reverse complement strand
GAACGCGTTTCGGCTATCAAGCCTTCATCACTGCAATATAGCGACAATATAGTGAGTGACCTGCCGTGGGCGCCCTTGAAGCCAGAACATCTTGACAGGCTGGTATCTCTGGCCAAAAAATCTGTAGGCTCACCTACGTTTCATGTTATTGCCTTTTGCATAATTACAATTCAGTTTTATTTAGTTCATCACTAATATACATTCTTGGTTTCATTTTTTGGTTTTAAATAACATTCTGCACAGTTGTTTATTGTTGTTTAATAATCGTGATTAATTATCATGATTTTAATTTTTACTCAAATAATCGTGATTGTAATTTTTTCCATAATCGTGCAGACAGTAGCCTATATGCTTTCCTGCAGGGTACATGTTTGATTTTGTTCAAATTCACTGCAGCCTGTACAATACGTACAGTATGCTTCTCCAAACAAACGGCAGGCTGTGTCTACAGTATACTTGTAATCACTATCCAAACTGCATGTCCATGAAGATTTTCATTTATCCAGGTCATCTTATAAAAAAAAAAAAGTTGATAGTTTTGCCGTTGACTAACTTGAGGCTATGTCTATGCAGATTCACTAGGCACCGCAGGCTGTCTCTCTGCTAATATTCACACAGCAGCCAATTACAGAAGCTCTACTGCAGGCTCTACTGCTGAGCTGCACTGCAGACTATGCTATGCTCACGTCACATCCACTTCTCATATGCATGCAGGGTTTGACTACCGTATGAACAAAGCCACTAATAATTATACCACAGGCTTTCTTTCTACTAACGTTGACGTACAGCAAGCCACTCATCACCCCTACTCAGGCTGTGTCTATGCTCACATCCACTTCACATCCTCTCATATCGCTTTATACGGTAGACCAATTACTGAGTGAAGTTACTTGTGTTGGAAGGAAACTATGGTTTTTGTTTTCTACGTCTTCTTTTCCTTTAGCCACCTCTGAGAATCACCAGCCATACCACATAGATGCTTTCTCTCTCCTAACATCACCCCTACCCATACAGCAAGTGGGGTCTATATGGTTCACTGCAGGCTGTGTCTGCGTCTGTATGCTTGTAGAGAGTTACTTGTGCACAATCCCTGGTGCTGAACAAAAAGATTACATATTTTTTGAAAAAAGGTTCGCACACTCCTTTGGATTTTTTTCTTCTTTAAATTATTTTTTCTTATTTTTATTCATTCATTCAATGGCAATGACGTGATTCCTGGAATCTGAGGAAGACCGAGAGGTCGAAACATCATTGCCATTGAATGAATGAATAAAAAGAAGAAAAAATAATTTAAAGAAGAAAAAAATCCAAAGGAGTGTGTGAACCTTTTTCAAAAAATCTGTGTCTATATGCTCACATTCAGAGTGCGAATTGCAGCAGGCTACATATAACAGCATGTCTATGGAAGTGTAGCTACAGTATGCTCTATTTCAAACTGATTATCAGACTCATGGCCACCAGCCTACAGCATTACTCATACTAGTCGCTCTCTTGAGGCTCACACTACTGTACCCGTATCGAACGCTCTACCGCAGACCAGGGTTGCCAGATGAGGCTGATGATTTCCAGCCCAAAAAATGCTCAAAACCCGCCTAGAAGCACAAAATCCCGCCCAAATGTATTGATTTTTATGGCAAACATTGGGCGGGTTTTCTGATAAATGCTGTTTTTTCCCGCACACGGCCATCCTAAGCAGCCCAATTGGGCGGGAAACAGCCCAATCTGGCAACACTGCCGCAGACTCGCTAACTCTGTGTTTCTCAATAGGGGCTCTACCACCCCCCTCGGACCACCCCCCACCCCCCATTGGGGAGCGTTGAGAAGGACATATCTGAAAGGAGGCGGTGCTTAAATGCTGTTGGGGGTGGCATTAGTCTGTATTTTATTGGGGCTGTTGGCAGGCTTATGAGGAGATCAGGGGCCGTCGGAAGTCTTATGATGAGGTCCGGGGGGGCATTTATTCAAAACAGGTTGAGAACCACTGCGCCAACTAAGCTGCATGCTCTGTGCCCAGGGCCGCTGACAGGTCTGCCCAGGCCCAGGACAAAATCGTCTGAAAGGGCCCCCCTGCCCAATAAATAGATGCAATGCAATGAGGGACCAATTCTGGACCCCATCTCTCTCTGGGCCCGGGACAACTATCCCCTTTGTCCCCCTCTGTCTGCACTCCTGTTTGTGCCGATTCTATCCAAAAACCTGGACCGTATAGGCAGTAAAGGGAAGCTGTTTCAGCTTCTCCACTGCAGTCTCTGTCTATGTTTCCGGTTCACTACTTGCAGCACATGGTTTCTCTTTTCTCATTCAAAGTCAAAGTCAAAGTCAATGTTCTTTATCAGCCGTTTGTGCATGGACTAGGAGCCCAAGCACATAGGAACCCTTGTGCAGGCCCTCTGAGTCAATAAATAGAGTTAAATTAAAAAAAGAAAAAGTGATTTAAAAAATCAAAAGAATCAAAAATGTTCTATGTGATGTTCTTCTTGGCCATTGGTCTGTAGCTGGGTAGAAGCTGTTAAAAAAACAGCGACTGTACAGCCAACGTTCACCAGGGCCGTCATGGGTAAGCAGTTAGAGCGTCAGACTTGTAGCCAAAGGTTGCTGGTTCGACTATCGACCAGCCAGGTGGGGTTCCAGGAGAGGCAGTGGTGTTGTCTACGTAGAACGCGGATATACAGAGTATACCCACTTCTACATTTCAGGGATTTCAGTATACCCACTTAAAATTGATTGATCCGTTATTTAGATTAGCTCAAATATATACAGTATACTCACCTCAAAAAATGCTCAAATATACATACCCACCACAAAAAAGTAGACTACACAGCTGAGGAGAGGAGTATTTAACCCACGTTCTCCCACATCCTCCTCCTACTGTACCTTGGGGCACTGCTCCCTTCGGACGCATTTGGAGCTGTCGCCTTGCACGGGTGAGGCATAAATGCAATTTTTTTGTGTGTGCAGTGAGCATTGTGTGCTGTGGAGTGTTGTGTCACACTGTCAATGTCAGTGTACTAGGTGGGCTTTCACTGTCTATGCTACAGACTCTGTCAATTGTTAGGCTAATGCGGCAAACCTCCATTCAGCATGGTTCTCAATGATACAGTTCACTACCCATGCTCTCCCATCTCCCCATGTTCTCCCCAGACTATGCATGGGTTTTTTTGTCAATAAACACGGTGTTGTGAGGAGGGATAAGACACTGGCAGCCAACCACGTGAGCTAATTTTTTGACGGACAGCAGTTTCCAACAATCAGAGGTTGAGTTGTGCGCAGGCAGGGTCGCGCACCCAGGAGAAAACAAAAATTGAGAACCCATGTATACGTGCACTCAAGTTCTTTGTCAGGCTCACAGAAACCCAGAGCATGATGCTGCATCCCCGCCTCCTCTATGCTGACTAAGTTTTGAGGCAATTCAGAAAGCCGGTGTGCCCCCATACCTCAGGCTCTCTCTCTGATCATGTTCACTCACAGCAGTGCAGCAACTATACTGTAGCAACACCGCATGCTTTCTCTATGCAGAGGTTTACAGCAATCCAGCAGAAACACTATGCAGTAACAACACACACTGCAGCCTCTCTCTCTCTCTCTCTCTCTCTCTCTCTCTCTCTCTCTCTCTCTCTCTCTCTCTCTCTCTCTCTCTCTCTCTCTCTCTCTCTCTCAGGTTCATGCAGCACCCCAGCGATAAGCAATACTGCAAGCTCTCTGCTCACCACACATACTGTGCAGCAGGCAAAGCCTATGCTGAGGTTCACAAGCCATAGTGCATGCTCTATATGTATGCGTATAAGTAACAATGTCAGGTTAATACTTTGAAAAGGGATTATGTAAGGGGCTCAAACTTATACTGGAGGATGTTACACAACAACAAAAGCAATAGAATAGAATAGAATAGAATAGAATAGAATAGAATAGAATAGAATGGAGGGGGCGCTGTGGCGCAGTGCGCTAAGCCCCCCGCATTTGGGCTTGCATGCCCATGAGGACCTCGGTTTGAGTCCAGCCAGGGTCATTTTCCAGCCCTACCCCATATCTCTCTCCAGCTCGTTCTCACTTCTCACACTGTCCTGTCATAATAAAGGCCCAAAAGCCCCCAAACATAGCCTACTTTTAAAAAAAAAATAGAATAGAAGTGACCTTTACTTTTTGCACAAGAAAATGAAACTACAGTATTCACTGTAATTGAATCACCCTTCAAAATCAACAAACAGCTGTGTGGCTAACAACCATCATGGCAGAATTCCATGCACGGGTTTGTCGCCGTGCCACTGTTTTGTTTCGAGCGGGCCATTTCATTAATTGGAGAGCGCAGTCTTTACATTAGCAGCACAGCGAGCGATGGATGGATGATGCATCCCTCCCTCTCCTCTCCTCTCCTCTCCTCTCCTCTCTTCTCCTCCCCTCTCCTCGGTTCTCCTCTCCTCTCCTCTCCTCTGTTCTCCACTCCTCTCCTATCTTCTCCTCTCCTCTCCTCTCCTCTGTTCTGCTCTGCTCTCCTCTTCCCTCCTCTCCTCGTCTTTCCTCTCCTCGCTTCTCCTCTCCTCTCCTCTCCTCCCCTCTCCTCTCCTCTCCTCTTCTCTCCCCTCCTCTCCTCTCCTCCATGTACATCTATCCTTCCTCATGCCCTTACAGTTTGTGAAGCCTGACTGTCAGCTCTCCCCTCCATCTGCTTGGTGTCTCCTGTGCCCTTGTGAGGCACCACCCACCATGCCTCTCTCTCCCTTTCATCTCTCCCCTCCCTGGGCAACATGGCTCAGCCTCCGCCTCAGCCTCATCCTCCACCACCACAGCATGTAATGGATGGAGCTACTGTATAGACTGCATCATGCTTCTGTCCTCCTGACTTGACTCACTGGCGCCCCCTCACTGGAGCTCTGGTCACTGCACCCCTGACCCTCTGCTGCACTCCTCTCTCTCTCTCTCTCTCTCTCTCTCTCTCTCTCTCTGTCTCTCTCCCTTCTCCTCTCTCTCTCTTCCCCTCTCTCTCTCCCTCTCTCTCTGCTCTC
>NC_085860.1:54422997-54445497 GCF_034702125.1 Engraulis encrasicolus | reverse complement strand
GTCTGAAACGCATTCTCAAAATTGTCATCCCCTCCTGTCTCCACAAGGCCGCAGTGCATAGACGGACGCATCTTTATCCGCCTCTCGGACTTGTTTGGGTAACCATGAAAGGTAAGTAGCTTTAGCTTCACACACTAACACGCGAACGCGCGAAAAACAAGACTGGCAGGTGATGCTAGTTACTATGCATGGATATTTCCAAAAGATTAATCTGGTCAATGCCAAGGGTGGGATATAAACGTACTTACTTACTTACGTAGCAAACAGATGACAGAGGTGACACAGAACTCAACACGGAATCCGTTACTGACTGGTTGAGGTAACACTATTCACATTTTTGTCTTGTTATTTGTATGCTTTTGCAACACTATATCGTAACAGTCACGCTAGTAAAGCACATTTTAATTTTTTAATTTGAATTCAGAACTCCAATGAATTTACAGGCATGAAAATCCCTCACCTTTCGGCGAAATTCGCCGTTTTGTAATCAAAATGGGTAATTTCTGTGAATCGTGTAGATCCGAGGAGAAAATTTTAGGGGGGGTGGGGGGGGTCGAGCGAGGAGAAAAGTGTAGCGCCTTACTGTATCAGCGCTCTACCGCAGAAAACTTCATATAGTTTCAGGAGAGATTCCACAACTGAAAATGATGTTTGACCAATCTAAGTCCCGCCCTTCATACTTGTCTTTGAAAGCGCAATTTAAAACAGGTGCCGCTTTGGTCTGTGGGGCTGGCGTGGTTGTATCAAATATCTGTCTTTATACAAACCCCAACTCCGATGAAGTTGGGACGTTTGGTAAACAGTGAATAAAATCAAAATGCTATCATTTTCAAAACATTCAATCTATTCATTAGATGGAGAATAGTGAAAAGACAACATATTAAGTGTTAAAACAGAGAAAAAATATTGTTTTGGGGGACATATGTACTCATTTCTAATTTGATAAATCCAACACGTCTCAAAAGAGTTGGGACGGGGATCAGTGAAATTTAGTAAACATCCAAATAAGATAAAACAACAAAGAAGAACATTTCAAAATGATTTGTACTGATGGACAATATAGGTGTCCAGGTATAAGATCATCACAGAGAGGCTGAGTCACTCAGAATTAAAGATGCAAAGGGAATAATTACCATAGTTATTACATACATTTTTGAATTCCCTTTGATTTACCACGATTGAGTGTATATAAGATATATTTTTGTTAATAAAATCATTGTATAGGTTCATGACATCATGAAATATATATTGGCTGTAGTCTCACTCTAATTCCTGGAGTGCTAGAGCTATTGAAAATTGACCATATTAAGAATGCTTAATGCATGAAAATGACACAGGGGTTTAACATTCTCCTAAGCGCCTGAGCTCACTTGAAATAGACCCAGAAGACATGGGAAACTGTCCTTTGCTTACAGAAGTCAGCAGAAGTTGTAGAAGTCCATTCTTTTTGACAATAATAGAGCATTGCACATCCTGTGCTACAGTGAAAATGGACCATCCAACTTGTGTTAGTGCTAGCTTCAAAAGTCAGCCTCCATGATGGCATGCGGATGCAGTAGTGCATTGGTTAAGATGTTCTCACTCATCTGTAGAGTTAAATACAGTGCTGAATGGTATAAATGGGTTTTAAACAGCATGAAAAGCCACTCATGTATTATATTTTGAAGGGAGATCTTCGATTACTGCCACATAGTAAGGTCAAATTGCATTCTCTACTATGTTTTAACAGTTTGGCTCCATCATAAGGACCAGCATGTGATAAAATGGTGGGTTTTTGGTCAAGACCTGTCACACTGTAAGCACTACAGAAAGGAAAACATTGCAAAACATGACAAGGAATACACCCACCATTTAAGCTGGTGAAATCATGTCCAAGATAAGAATTAACACTGTTTTTTATATAAAATCATCTCATCGGTTAATGTATTTAACTGTTAAGTGTTGTCTTTTGTTTTGTTTTTAGTCTTCCTCGACATTTGCTGCCATTTATTGTCCCCGTCCCAACTCTTTTGAGACGTGTTGGATTTCTCAAATTAGAAATGAGTACATATCTCCCCCAAAACAATATTTTTTCTCGGTTTTAACACTTAATATGTTGTCTTTTCACTATTCTCCATCTAATGAATAGATTGAGTGTTTTGAAAATGATAGCATTTTGATTTTATTCACTGTTTACCAAACGTCCCAACTTCATCGGAGTTGGGGTTAGTATAAGAAAATGTCCAAACGATCTGTCACAGATAGTCTACACGTTTCCCAGAGAGGTAGCTATTTGAGATTCTTGTTATGAGAACATCAGGACACAAGCATTTCGATGAGAAGTGAGTGGATGTAGTTAGCCACAGTGGTTAAGCTGTTATTCCTAATAATTTGCAACTGCATTTGCCCTGCCCACGTGAAAAAAATATTTATTCGCAAAAGAGCTCTGTTAGTGAAAGCTTGGGTAGGCCCACGGCACGTTTTCCTGACGGCTATTTTAACGGGTCTGTGCACTACGAAATGGCGAAAGTATCTAGTAGGCGCTACCGGGAAGAAGCGCATGTAGGCTACGCGAGGCATCCAACATCATGCTTCGAATCATATGCTGCGGCTTCTTATAGCACGCACGAGAGAGAGGGAGAGGGAGAAAGAGCGCAGCCTAACTTCGTCAATCGTTTGACACGGGACAAATTGTTATAGGAACCATGCCAAGTTTTTTGTAATCCCTTGGTAGCCTACATCTAAACGACATATTAAAAATCTACCGATTTATATTTAAGCTTAGTGGAAGACGGTAACAGTTTTTTTCACGGTCAAAGTTGGAGCTCTCCTATTATTTTGTTCATAGGGAAACAGCTATACTAGGTGAATGGACTAAAATGTGAGTAGTTTGGATAAAATTTCAGTAGTTTATCCAAACTGTGACAAATATTTTTTGTATAACAATTTGTCTGAAATATGATGATTAACTGTTCAAACGAGATCACAACCAGGCAAGCGTTGAGGGGACATTGGATAGTGTTGAGAGGAGGGGGTGCTTAGTTGCCATTGGGGGGCATTAGTCTCTTTTATTTTTAAGGGGGGCATTGGCAGGGTTTTGATGAGGTCGATGGGGTGTTGGGAAGCTTATGATGAGGTCAAAGGGGAATTTATTTTTAAAAAAGGCTGAGAACCAAAACCCATTTTATCTCTATCTATCTATCTATCTATCTATCTATCTATCTATCTATCTATCTATCTATCTATCTATCTATCTATCTATCTATCTATCTATCTATCTATCTATCTATCTGTCCCCCTCATCAGACATGACAGCATGACAATCATGAAGTAACGAAGATGGTTGGCAGTTCTTATGTTCACTGTCCCTGGGTCGCTACAGTATGCTCAAGATTCATCATTTAAAGACGGTTTAAGCAAAATTTTCTCCCATGGGAGACCATGCCCCCAGACCCCCCTAGTATGACTCTTATACAACACTATCCCCCAAAAACGCGACTGCACACCACACATGCGCGCGCACCGCTGCAGCACACGTGCTGATCCGTGCCACCGCGCCACGCCGCACCTTTCTCACCTTTTTCACCCCTGACCCGTTTTCATGCCTGATTTAAGTCTTGTGGTGTTTGATGCAGGTTTATTACCGTGTTTATTTTGCGTATATCCCATCTCCAACGATGTGATATGAACAATCTAGGCTACTGAAACTTCATTTTTTATATTTTAGGTTTGGGATTGGTGCTGGTGAGGTTCACAAAGCGGTGATTTGATGCCCTGTTGAAACATCATTGCTCAGTAAACAAGTAGAGAGACTGTAGTTGAGTGATAGACAACAGAAAATAAACTATCTATAAAGTCTAGATCCATAAACAAACTCTAAGCCAACTAGTACAATTAAAGTGTCGTTAACGGTGTTGTAAATTTGCTGTTACCATAATGGCAATGACCAAGTCGTAGTGCATTACTAAAGGCCCTGTGTTATGTCATAGTATTGTAGTACTATGGTACTTAAGGCCGCTTACACATCAAAGCGGTGAAGCGTCGCGAGACGGAGACGGTTTTTACCGGCGGTGGCGTAAATACATGGAAACATATTTGTCCTTCCACACCAACCAGCAGTAGTCGGGCGTCAGCGGCGTGGGAGCATGTTCCACTCCGCGCTGCATTTGGAAAATAGAACTCGAGCATATTTTTCACGCCAGCGACCGGCGTTGTCCCATTGAAATGAATGGCAAAGTAGCACGCTAGCCAACGCTGTCAGTGTGAAAGGCAGAGTAGAACACACCGGCTGAAACTAAGCAGAAAGGCCTCATTCGCCTCGCTCCCGTTCCCCGACGCCTTGGTGTGTCTGACGTCCAGTATGCCACTGGAGGTACAAGATGCATTAAGGGGTTAACTATTCTTTAAGAGAGCAGAGCAGTTGAGAAGGCTAATACAGCTAGTACTGACAATGCACAAACACCTTCAGCTTTCGATTTAAGACTTTCTGCTAATGATAACGGACATGGCTTCAAAGTGACCTTGCTTGGCACAATAATCCATATTAGAGGTACGATACCACTCCTCCTCTGACGCGCTCCCTTCCTGCCTTTCTCTCTCCTTCACACACATAAAAGCATGCACTGTCACGCACACACATGCATACACACACACACATCTGCACATGAATGCATGAGCACATACACACACACACACACTCACACACACATACACACGTACACATGCACACACGCAAACACACACACACACACACACAAACACACACACACACACACACACACACACACACACACACACACACACACACAGTACGCAGAGAAGCACACACAGCCAGAGAAACGGCAGCAGGCAGGCATGCAGGCCCAAAGTCACCTTATCCGAAATGTGTGTCAGCTTTGATTAATCCACAGCCTCAGTTCAGGTGCCCTATGAGCTCAGCACTAATAAGCCTCCATCTTGCTGATAAACAGCTGACTTTCATACACACCCGGAGCCTTATAGCACACCCTAATGAGTGCTTATAGAAGTACACTTAACCCCATTACAATGTATGGCGCCATTCGTTTGCAAAGGGGCCGATGTTGATAAATGCGTGTTTGGGCACTTTGAGGCTGGAAACAGGGGCCCGGAGAGAAAAAAACAAAACATATTTGTTCTGATTCTGGTTTTGATCTGTTTCAAACAGTAGAACTCCTTCCTAAAGCTGGCCACAGATCTATTGATTAGATACGATTTACGATTAGAATGCACACACCACACCAACACCACACATTGAGTCCGTTGTAAGCAAACACACAGTACTAATGACTGGTGGTTTAAAGAAGAAATGAAACGAATATTCATCTATTATTCACATTAAATATTGGGCCTATTTCTAAAACATCAATCCAACTTTAAATAATTTTTCCGGGCATAACTTCTTAAAACGGCAACTTAAAACCGTGCCTTTGGTGCGACAATATTTACAGGGGCGTGACGTCATACGGTTGACACCCTCTTTTTGCGAGTATAGTTGGCTGCGGAAATATCATACATTTGAAGGACCCATATCTCATAAAGGAACCAACATTAAGATACAAACATCGACATGTCGAAAGAACACACCTCTAACATTATGTGAAAAAAACTCACGTTGAATATAAGCCTCACAAATAAGCCGAGTAGACTTTTCTTTGATGATGCACCACCATATGCCATATGGGTTGGAAAGATATGCCATATTCGGCACAGGATCGACGGGCACAAAACAGCACCGCGCTCCTGCTAGGCTACACGAAGACTACACGCTGATCATTATTAAGGTATTATCAATCATATGACACAATAGTGTAGGCTGTATGTGCTGTGGTAAACTGGAAAATATGGGAGCATGTTAGGGTGCCAGCTGCCGGTTTCTCAGATCATGTGACACTCCGCGCTGTCTTTGACAGGTTGAAACCGAAGTGGCACTTTGAAAGCCAGCTTTAAAATCTTATTAAACAATGGCGTTATCTCAATTATTATGCCGACAACTTACCGATCAACCAGCGCGACATACTTATTTTTTTGTTTATGGCAACGTGACAAGGGGGGCGGGGGGATGCTTTGGCTGCTGCACTCTGTCTTTGACATGTTGAAACCTAGCGAAATTGCACTGTCAGCTACTTTAAAAACGTATGATTAAGTAGCCCAATAGCATGGTTTTAATGTAATCTTAATAAACAATGGCGTTATACCCATCATTATGCGACAATTTGGAAGTCGGTAGGTTTTGACACAGAAGTTCGTGCTCAGGGGCTGTTGTTGCATAACACAATAACTGCACGACCGCCGGCCATGGATAGAGTCATAACTACACAACACAGATGTTCGTGCTCGGATGCTGGGGCGATTTCGTTGCATATAAAGCAATAACTCCACAACCGACGGCCATGGAGTCGTAACGAAACACCTCGACCCGCAGCGCATTGACCGAGGACCCTTAGTACTAGGGTGCTACAATGGCAGAGAGGAATAGCATCTTTAGCATGCTGCTATCCTGCTAAGTGGCTGTCGGCCAGACTCACCCGTCGTCGCACTCGAGCTAGAGATATCCGTCGGCACACCTGCTATCCATAGACACTGCTTGTGGTAGCCTAGGAGTGTATTTCCAACCATGTCCACGGTCTCCAGATTTTTTAAGGTAAACAACAGGAGGGGTGGAAAACGCCCGGAGCACAACATTGATCTAGGTCACTTCAAAAGCCGATGCCTCCTACACGATCAGCGTTGTTTTGCCTTCTCCTTGTCAGCAACAGTTCCAGTAATTTTGACTTAAAGAAACTTGTGCAGAGAGATGCCTTCAGTGAAGCTTGTACTTGTTGCAACCTGTACCATTTGGACCGCCACGAACACAATATTTTCCACTGTGCTTTGATTTACTAGCCATAGACGCCGCCATTGACTACTATAACTTTGTGGGTTCGGAGTTGGACTGTGTCAACCTTATGACGTCACGCATAAGACAATAAATTCGCACTACTGGACAAAATATTGCTCATTTTGAGCACGTTTTAACATGACTTCCCGGATAAATTATTACACACACAATATCTTGTTTTAATCACAAAGCTTGGAACTTTTGTAATATGCAGCACAAACTGTAAAATTCCAACAATTAATATTCGTTTCATTTCTTCTTTAACATGTAGAATGTACTAAAGGTGTGGTGTCTTCTGAAAATAACGGTGTCAACTTCTAAGGCACAAACCGGACTTGCCCGATAATATCAAACATGTTTGATTCAGTGGTGATTGTGTCAACACCATGTGTGTCAACATGGCAGTGACTCTTGCCATTACTAAACCTCTGACAGGGTCTGAACATCCCATCAAATCAACATTGGGGTAAAAAGTGGGTAGATTTGTGACCAGCTCTAGGAAGATAAGTTCATTGAACTCAACTGTGCTATGTGCTCAAAAAGAACCAAATAGGCCTTAGGAGATTTCCAGATTAGCCCTATTACTGGTGTATGTGGATGACATGGTGCTTTATAATAAATTAGATAGATGGCCTTTATTGTCCTTAAAGCTACATTCTTTTTCACCACTATCATAACTTGCAAAAGCCAAATTGAAGACATAAAACATACAATACAGGAATTGTGACACAAATACCACAGATTGAAGTACATGTACACAACAGAGATTGTTTCTAAAGGAGTCACAAGGACATCAAGCACCATGCATAAGCACCCTAATTGCATAACACATTCACGTTTGCATGTAAATGGAGCCTTGAATGGTTTCCTTCTTTCTTCACTGCTGCTCACAGGCTTAGTGTATTTCTGATGGATCTCAACAACACATTTATTTGGATTAACCGATGATGTGTGAACAAAGTTGATTTTGGAAAACAGAGGGAGGGAAATGTGCAAACGTAGAGCCAGGACTTCTGTTAGTGCCGCAGCGGTGAGCTTTCTGGCTGTGAGCTTTCTGGCTGTGAGCACTCACACAGTATTAGAGTGTAATGGACCCAGTTTCAAGACACAATGGAATATATAAGTAGGTTATTGTGCACGCGGCTCAACTGCTGCCAAGCATTTCTGTCGAAATCTGTCTTCCTGTGAGAGAAAAAGAAAGAAAGAAATCTCAGGAAACAATGCAGACTAAACATCCATCCAGAGAGAGACGCGTCTTGATATCAACATAAAAATAATGAGCGTCCTTGGGTAAGGCAAGACAAGCGAGGCTTTTTGCCTTTGATGAATTGACTCTGCCAACATTGCGGGTAACATAGAGTGTTGATAAAACAAGGCACATTTAGGAACAAGTCATATAAAATAGGAGATTTTTATATGACTTGTTCCTAAATGCAAGTACTTGAAAAAGGACGAAGGTCCGAAACGTCATGCAAATAAATCACTGGGAGCATTAACAGTGTTGCGGACTTCTATCATTTATTTCAGTTACTCTATTTTGTCCAGCACCTGTGCCACTGATGTGCGCGCATTCTCCACCTTCTTGAACTGATTCGGCATGAGTACAGTATTGTAGGAATACACCATCACCATGCGAGGTGTTTTTCACACTCAGGCCTCACTCAGTACAGTACTGTAGGTGTTGCTGAGTGAGAGGGTCTACATCAGTTTTGCATGCAAACAAGGTCTCACTTACTTGATGCTGACTGGCATAGGCTACACACAGGCACGGACACGCACACACTTGATGATGGTGACTGACAGCAACAACAACAACACACACACACACACACACACACTTGATGCTGATGGAGACTGAAAGACAGCGGGTCTTCCCTCTGCCAGGGTTGTAAATGAAAACCTGAATTAGCATACTGGGACAGCTGGATTCCCTGTAACAGAACAGAATTACACCTGAGAATCACACTATACAGTACAGTACAGTACAGTACAGTACAGTACAGTACAGTACAATGCAGTGCAGTGCAATACAGTACAGTACAGTACAGTACAGTACAGTACAGTACAGTACAGTACAGTACAGTACAGTACAGTACAGTAGGGCCAACTTACAGCCAGAGCCGGATTAAGATGGCCTGGGGCCCCCTAGGCTACAGGTTGCAGTGGGCCCCCACAGGGCTGGATTAAGATGGCTTGGGGCCCCCACTCAGGCTTCAGGTTACTGTGGTGCCCCACAGGGCTGGATTAAGATGGCCTGGGGCCCCTAGGCTACAGGTTGCAGTGGGAATCCCCAGAAGGCAAATTTAGGGACGAATGTTAGACAGGATCATCATTTACAAGCTAGGAATCTACCAACTGTGCTCAACACAACAGATGATTTTTTAAAATATTGCATCTTGTCATAATTCTGCCATTTTTGACCAATCAGGGGTCCCCTGGCAGGTGGGGGCCCCTAGGCTGTAGCCATATCTAGCCTGTGCGTTAATCTTGCCCTACCTACATTACTATATGCACAGGAGGTGCAACGGCAACGTGGAACAGACAGACCATAAGGGGACTTTTTTCTGGACTGGTGTCAATATAGGCTGCTTCATCAAGAGCTCACCCCTCCTCCTTGAAGTGATACCACACCATTTCTGGAAATAAGATCATTTTACACCTCTCCTGGACTTGAATACAACTGGTGATGTTATATCTAGTTCCAAGCAGGCAACTATCATTGAATCGTATGGAACCAGATAGCTGTACCCATTCAATGATGATTGCTAGCTTGGAGGTAGAATTTCCGTTGCTAGACTCAGAATACGGCTTGAAGTACATGAGGAAAGTCAAGCTTAATTATGTAATAATTGTGTAAAATGAGCTTATCTCCAGAAATGGTACTGTATGGCCTTAACCCCTAGAGACACTATTGTAGACCGTCGTAATGGCTTTGTAGCTCAGCTTGATTGCAACCACATTTCAACATGGCATCATGACGAGTAAGTAACATAACGCGCCGTTTTGAACCATCTATCATGTTTGTGTATGATGCCTTTGCATGTTAAGGCGTGCTCCACAACACCCTGTGACAGGTTAGGTTTAGGGATGGCTTTGGTCTGGGCACAATTTCACATCAAATTCGCCATTTCGGCATGTCAAACAGAAAATCGCATACACAGTGAGAAAACCTGTGCAAACCACACCACATGACAAAAGTGCTTTTCCGTGGCATTTGAGAAGGACGACTTAACTTCCAAAGGCGTAGCACCACTACTACCGGAATGAACTAGCGTGAGATATGCGTATGCATGAAGTCAGTCTGCACATTTACATGGAAAGATCCACTGTTTTCCACATCCATGCACATGCCCTGCAACTCCCATGAAACTATGGCACTGAAGACAGTAAGTTAGATCTCAACTTTTTTTAACGCAAGGTGTTCCGTAAGAAGGGAGAGAAGGGGATGTTCTGGAGCTGGGGTGTGTGTGTGTGTGTGTGTGTGTGTGTGTGTGTGTGTGTGTGTGTGTGTGTGTGTGTGTGTGTGTGTGTGTGTGTGTGTGTGTGCGCGTGTGTGTGCGTATGACATGTACTTTATTTGAGAAGCTAAGTAGAGGAAGGGAATGCACTGGCACAAGGACCTCGATGGAAGAGCTGTTCCTTAGTCGGCCTACTTTCAGAGCACAGATGCCGGGAAGGACTTCAGCGAGTGTGTGTGTGTGTGTGTGTGTGTGTGTGTGTGTGTGTGTGTGTGTGTGTGTGTGTTTGCGAGTGTGCGAGTGTGTGAGAGTAAAAGTGTGTGCAAGTGCGAGTGTGTGTGTGTGTGTGTGTGTGTGTGTGTGTGTGTGTGTGTGTGTGTGCATGTGTGTGTGTGGGTGGGTGCTCATGCATTGGCACGTGTGTAAGTGTAGGGGGTAAGTCCATGTGTCCTTGGATACATGAAGAAGACTCACTGGAGACCACGAAAAGGGATCATCTATTACTGGTAGAGAGAGAGAGAGAGAGCGAGAGAGAGAGAGAGAGAGAGAGAGAGAGAGAGAGAGAGAGAGAGAGAGAGAGCAAAAGACAGACACAGACAGGCAGACAGACAGAATGAGATGAGACAAGAGTCAGAGAGGCAAGTGGAGAGAGAAGACGAGAGAGAGAGAGAGAGAGAAGGGGGGAGAGAGAGAGAGAGAGAGAGAGAGAAGGGGGAAGAGAGAGAGAGAGAGAAGGGGGGAGAGAGAGAGAGGGGGGGGGAGAGAGAATAAGAGTAGCATTGTAGATGCAATTGTGTGCAATTTTATTGTCTGTCTGGAAGCAATAAGAATGGCTCTGACTGGATGGCTATTGCCATTAATGCTCAGTAATGTACAGATCCACCACAGCCATCCCATCCCATCCCTGCCTTGTCTTGCCTTGCCTGGCTATGATTAAGACTGGTGGGAGGACAGTGCGCTTCATAAACATTTAGAAGATGCGGATCAGGATATCGACAGCGCTCGGGGCCTTCATCACTCTCATGATCAATGCGGAGGCCCTCGGACAATAGGGGGGAAGCATCTCCCCCCAGGACCAATCAATTTCCACCATGAATCATAAGCTGTGCGCCGCGCTGCGCATATCAGTGATCAGATGACTCTTAACTGGGATATCCCTTAAAGGGACACTGTGCAGGAAATGGTCAAAAAAGGTACTGCAACTATGCCGCTCATTGAAATTGGGTTGGCTATTGCCAAATTTGATATTTACATGAAAGCTTACTGAGTAATAAACAGATATTTTCTAGTATGGTCCGAGTAGAGTCATTTTTGCAGCTAAAAATGGCTAATTTTGGAAATTCAAAATGGCGGACCATGGAGAAGATCCCCCTTTTCATGTATGAAAAGTGCAATTTTTCCAGTCATAATGAATACTTTGATGGTGGTGGTAAATATTCATGAAAAAGGTAACACTAGTGAATGGGCATGAATTCTGGAAATAAACAACTAAAAATCTCACACAGTGTCCCTTTAACCCCCACCCCCCAACCCTCACCCGCTCGGCCAGGGATGGATTATGATTCCATGGGCCCCTGGGTCAGACAACAAGAAAGGCCCCCCTCCATGGGCCCCTGGGCCATACAACAAGAAAGGCCCCCCTCAATGAGTGATGCTTGTGTAACGGAGGCTAACTAACAGATTTAGCGTGGAACGCTAGTAAACCTCCCTCCCGAAAGCCTCATACAGTGTCAATGCCATTGGGTGAAGGGACTGGCCCTTTAGTTCAGCGGTATCGTACTGTGTCTCCCATTTCCGGATCGTTGTAGTTGACGAGGTGGCAGGTTCGCATCTCCGAGGGGGACGAACAGGAGCAGGATCACCTCTGTCACACTAGTGTACAACATGGTTTAGAGTTTTAGTCCAGATGTGAGTCTACGTTGTTGGCGGTATGGGGGTTAGTCCTCTGAATATTTTTGAAAATGGAGTTGTTAAAAGGTACAGTGCAGGTGGAGACTTGTCTACGTGTCCTGATTTGTGTTTGATTTTTTGTTTTCGGTAATATAGAGTTTACTCATGTGGACCCATGGTTCTGAGCAGGGGGGCAGGATTTGGCTGGTTAGCTCCGCCAATTAGCAATTTGGCATTTTCGCATTCCGACATCCACTTCGCTCAATGATGATTGGTGGGTACTCGAGTTTAGTGTTGGGCGCACAGACCTTTACAGGTCTGTGGTTGGGCACCTCCATGCATCCAATGCCCGTCAACGTGGCACGTAATTGACTGAGTAAACTGGGGGCGGAAATAACTCCATTTTGGAAGCTGTAAAAACGTTGAATTTTGGCTGAATTCACTAGCCTAGCATTTCCCATTGAAATGACTGGAGGCGGGACTTATTCACTCTCTCCAGTTCTTATACTACCTCCATGGTGCTGAGTCTGCTTCAAAACACAGTAAAGGCAATGACTCTGTTGACTCTTTTGACTCTGATGGAGACGCACTGCGTCGAAACGTTAGTCATGCTAAGTTGCACCACAATAAATATCAGCAAAAAGTATCCTGTGTGCTCCAGTCATCCTTGGCTGGCCCAGTCTCTTTTGAAGTGGACCAGCTTACTTTCAACAGTAAAGGTAATGTAAACGATATCAGCACAGGTGCAGACCAAGCACAAGAAAAAAAAATAGAGAAAAAAAGAAATAATGAATGTAGATTAAAAGGTTGGCTGTTGTTAATCGTCCCCATAAAACCTGTGTGGACCGCTGGGTTTGACTCTCACTTCAAAGCTAACCCTGTCTCCCCTCCAGTCAGCAGGGTGTTACCGCCACCACCTTGGAGCAAACGCTCTAAAAGCCATGTCCTCTTTATCTTTGGTCCTCTGTCCTCACACACACGCACGCACGCACGCACGCATGCAAACACGCACACACGCACGCTCCTACGCACGCTCCTACGCACGAACACACACGCACACACACACATTCTCTCATTCTCTCTCTCTCTCTCTCTCTCTCTCTCTCTCTCTCTCTCTGCGGCTTCAAAGCTAACCCTGCTGCCCGCCTGCCCTGGCGGGGGTTGAAGCGCATCACTGGCCCTGGAGGACTGATCTGCTGAGGACTGCAGCTCCGAGCAGATGAAAAAGAGGAGGAGGAAGAGGAGGAGAGAGGGGGAGGAGGAGGAGGAGGAGGGGGGGGTGAGGCTCCTCTCCTCTCTGCAGTGCTACTGAATCAATGGGCAACTAATTCAGTGCTTCAGTGCGTCACCAGCACTAGTGCTTATAGTGCTGGGTCAGGGGATGAGGATGGAGATAGGGGAAAGGGGGTGTGGGTGGGGATGGGGATGGGATGGGGATGGGGACTGGGGATGGGGATGGGGCTGGGGCTGAGGCTAGGGATGGGGATGGGGATGGGGATGGGGATGGGGATGGGGATGAGGTAGAGGGGAAATGGATGGGGATGTGGAGAAAGGGATGAGGATGGGGGAAATGTGGGTGGGGATGGGGGTGGTGATGTGGATGGGGGACAGGGGGTGTGGATGGCAGTGGGGATGGGGATTTGGGGAAAGGGGAAACGGAGAGGGATGAGGTAGAGGGGAAATGGATGGGGATGTGGAGATTGAGTGGGGATTGTGGGTGTGGATGGGGGAGAGGGGGTGTGGATTGTGGGTGCGGGTGGGGGAAAGGAATGGGGAGAGGTGGAGATGTGGATAGGGGAAGGTAGGGAAAGGGATGGGGAGAGGGGATAGGGATGGAGGAGGTAATGTGTGTGTGTGTGTGGGGGGGGGGGTGGAACGGGCAAGGGTGAAACTGGGGATGGAATTGGGGAAAGGTGGTGAATGTGAAGGTGAGATTGATGGGGGAAGAAGCGGGTGGGGATGGAGGTGAGGGGTGAGGGTGAGGATGAGGGGTTAGGGGGCGAGTATGAGAGAGGAGATGAGGAGCCCTTGAACAAGGAATAGGGGTGTAAATCACAGCCTCCATGACGATACGATTCAATATTGATATCTTATTATTTGATGCGATACGATTCGATTATTTTCGATACTTAAGAATGCCCCACGATACCAATACGATACGATTTGATTCGTTTTTTTTCCCAATTACTTTTCCACTTCTATTAAGTTATTGGGCAGGGGCCAGCGATTCGATTATTTTCGATACTTAAGAATGCCCCACGATACAATGCGATTCGATTCAATTATCAGAATATATCGCGATATATCGATACATTTCGATATTATTTACACCCCTAACAAGGAACCTAACCCCACACTTCTCCAGGGACTGTAACCAATACTGTGTGCTTAAAATAGGTGTAAGTGACTAAATCTGTAGTTGAAAGTGTCAGCTTTGTAATGTAATGTGTGAATCAGCACTAATGGTGTGTAATGATGGGAAGGGGGAGGGGGATTCCTGGCAAACCTACCCAGGAAATAACCTGACTCACCAGATGAGTATGCTGCATTTCCGCCTTGATCCACAAATACTGTAGGTGGGTGACGTTTCAGCAGTAGCACACGTCAGGGTGACGCAATGAGTCACTATTGATTTTTTTTTTTTGCATGTTTGTATGTATGTTCTTTCTTTCTTTGTTTTTAGTGAACTATCTACGGAAAGAAGCATATTCATTGCAGCATATCAACCACCAATTACTAATTAATTTATGAGCATTAGTTGTGCCACCTGACGCCTTAGCCCCCCCAAAAAACATCTGGAAAGGCTGTATGTAGGTTCTTACTCTCGTTATTGGAACTTTAGCTTGACACTCGTCAGACTCCCTTGTATCACAAATATACACTCGAAAAATAAATCCACGAGTCCACCCCTTAGTTTTAACTGTTTACTTGCAACATTACAAAACATAAAATATAGCCACAAAATTGAATCTTTCAAAGTCCAAAGGACAGCCTGAGGCCGAGGTCAAAAAACTATTGCGCTCCAATCTCCTTCTGATTCCTACTGACCACGCTCCCCTGGCATGCCCTGGCATGAAGATGAATCTCTTCCAAAGGCTGGTTTTTAGATGTCACAGTATCTTACTCGCACAATATCAATGAACTGTATACAGTATATGTAAGTAGCATTTTTAAATCATGTTGAATCATGAAATCACAAACAATATTTATCTTACTTACTAATTTGCATCTTTTAAAATACAAATATTCTAGCTAAAATAAAATTGCATTTAGGCTGTATTTGAGGAGTAGAGAATTTCAGAAGGCGGTGACTTATCCAGAGAAAAGTCAACAAATACTTTCCACCAATACATGCCTCCGTGTAAGACCGTTTCTCCTGTTCATCTTTTAAACATTTCAGAATTATGTTGAGCCATTGGCCTGAAGAATAAACAAATTTGACATCATATCCCACATATGACTTCTGAGTATGGGTTCTGAGTTTATTTACTTCCATGGAGACCATTTAATACAAACATTATTTGAAATGCGGGAGTTCATGCAGAGGTTCATGTACATGCTGCACGTAAAAAAGTATTCTATCTCCCTTGCCTACATTAGCCATCGATAGAAATAATTCAAAGGTGAGAGCAGGATTGCACACTGAAAAAGATGCTAAGGTCAAGCACAAGGAGTTTACAAAAAAATCTGAGAGCAGATGTTTCAGGCTTCCCCCATTCATCAGTGTTCTCTGAGAGCGTAGTGTCTTTTTTTAGTGTGCAAACCTGCTCTCCCCTTCAAACAGTTCTATTTGGGTCCACGCTTTTTACATCTTGAGCGCAGCAATATCCCTGCTTCATTGATCGAAACAATCCTGAGGATGGAGTGAATCAGAAAGGAACCCCTCACAGCTACGTCACACAGCCAGGAAGGCAAGCAAGTCTTTCAAAGCAAGTCTTTCATTTTGTTTTGACAACAGTGACTTTAATGGATGCCTTATAGTCTAGACACATTTTTCATATTTGTGAATGTTAGAAGCATTTTTTAGTAAAAGTTGGGAACCTATGTACTTAACATAATTTAAGTGTGCTGAATTCAACTAGACTGGTTCCCAAGCTGAATTTTGAGGTTTTGACAGTTAAATTCGAAAAACAAAATGGCTGCCAAAATACGCTACTTTTGACAGAGTATTGCTGTACTTGGAAATAAATGCTCTTTTCTAACATTTTGTGTCCCATTAATGTTTGTTGATGAATGTATCTACTATAGAGGATTTTAAAAAGTATAAAATAGCTTCTAGAATGCTAATAATGCTAATATTGTAGGCTAGGTGTTAGCCTAAACGTTTTAAATATTTAGCTTTTCTAATAAGATATTTGTAGCCTATGTGTGTTTATATGGTTAAGAAAATTGATGTAAGTATTTTAGAAATACTTTGCATAATGTGAAGTATTTAGTGTTTCCAAAAAATCACTGAAAGTTGCTATTGGCTCTCTGAAAACTGTCCAGAAATCGCTAGATGACACCATGATATTACATATAAATGTTCAGACATATTTTGCATATTCTATCAGATACTATTGCATACATTCAGTCTACAGTCTATACATGCTACTCAGCCTGGTTGTTAGTGGCCAGACATCTCTTGAAGATGATGGAATTGGTGGCAAGGAAAAACTTCCTCAAAGAAGAGTTCTGAATGAGGCTAAAGTCCTTGTTTATTGTGTCAGTGATGGCAAAAAATGGACTCCGAAACATGTCAGTCTTGCTTGTACTCTTCATCAAGCTATTGGGTAAAAGACCTAATATGACTATTCAATCAGGCAGGTCATTGTCTGAGTTACGACCAGGTCCTCCAAGTCCAGATCCTCCTTAGCTGAGAGCACTCTAAAACACTGAACCAAGAGAGTGGTGCCATTATTCCAACAAACATTGTGGCAGATAAATTCATCCACTACACATGTGATAACATTGATATCCTGGATGAAACACTTGACGGGAAGAATACTTCCCATGCAACACAAATGGCAGCATGGCAGAGAGGCCAACCAATTGATGATTCTGTTAAAGATATAGAGGTGTCTACTAGACATACATTAAATGTGCCAAATGCCCTGATTGAGCTACATCCTCTCTGGATTACTCATAGGACATTCAAGCCAACTTTTTCAGCACCCATTGCTTAATCATGCTTTGGAAAATCTGGAGAGGAGCATAAGTATGCTAGACAAGCAAAGGCTACGGATCTAGCTTTCTTCTTGCACGGTCAAATCTTAGACATGAAGACTTATTGGTCAGTGTTCAATCAGTCACTGTCATCAAAGGAACAACAGACTGCTGCGGGGTATTTGCCAATAGTCCTCGCTACTGCACACGTTTTGATACTTTGAATACAAATGCATTGTCATATCTTAACATTTTGGACAGGAACAGTTATCACAGTTGACCAAGCATTGCACTGCAGACTTTAAGAAGTTAAAGTGGGCAATTTCAGAATAGAACAACAGATGAATACCTCGCCTTGTCAATCAACTTCCTTAAGGCCATAGGAGAACATACGAATGGATCTGGACTGACCAATGTATGGATGGTGGATTGCTTGGATAAGGCCCTGTTGAACTTGTTCTGACAGGAAAGGCATCCAACAAAGCCATGGCACACATGTTTACTCTGCAATCCCTTTAGGGTCTTCTCATGCCAAGTCTTCTCTACCTGTCTTGCTAGGATGGCTAATGGTGATGATCCTCAGACATTAGTGAACTGATTTCATTCCAGTATCAGGAAAAGGACAGAAATCTTCTGCATGATATTGCTGAGAGTCAATCTGATGATGTGAACTGGTGGCAGTATATGGATATGGTTACTGTTCTGCTGCAATACACAAGAGAACAACATGAAGCTACCTGGGATCTGAATTTTCACTCTTTCAGCCTAATGTTGCCCTACTTTAAGCGGTATGGCCATCTTAATTATGCACAATGGGGCCCAGTGTATCTACTTGATGAGTCAGCTTCCAGAACCATTTTGTCTGAATTCCAAAAATGCCACTTTGTGGTCAAGAGATTGGCTCAGAAGTTTAGCCAGATTCTGATCAGGCTATGAAGTGGGTAAATGTCACAGGCAATAAAAGAGCATAATTGTGATCACCTACACAAAGCTGGGGCTGTCTCTGTGGACACTCTCTTTTAACCTGAGATCACACATTGCAGATCAAACATATGAAATGTACAGTGTCCTCCCCATGGCAGCAAGAAACTTCACAATGACGGAATCTACTCACGGCAGATTAGAAACAATACGGAGTAAAAGTTCTTTACAAACATTTGTGCGTACCCGGTTCCTTGGACTCACGTCTCCTGACTGAGGTCACGAGTACCCTGAAGGACACGAGTTACGAGAGCTTGACTAGTTCTAGCCTGCTCTGTCCTTTTGTTCTCTTGACTACGGTCGACTGCTGGCAAAGAATTTCAGTGGAGCCAAAGTGCTTCGATCTCCCGCCTAAGGTGGACGACTCTTTATCCCAACTCCCTGCCACCACAGAGAATCTCATACAGTACTGACCACCACCCTAGTGGCTGATGTGGCTTCCCCAGCTCGAGCAGCTGCCTTGGAGCCCCTTGGGCATCACCGCAGGCCACTGCGCTTGGCACGAAAGCGCACCCTGTCACCAGGCATGACGCGCTCCAAAAGTCCTGCATAATGCACCACGAGCGCCTTCGCCTGACGCCTCCCTTTTTCCCCTCCTGCAAGGAAGCGAGATTTCTCAGGGTTTGTCCCCCCTTAGCCCACAGGGCTCAGGGGCCTCAGCTGAGAGCATAGGGGCTTCAGCCCCTCCTGCTACTTTCCCCTCTCCTGCAGGTTCGAGTCTGGCAACGGACCAGGAGGAGGACATACCCCAGCCCAGGGGCCACCTGCCCCTATGGGTCTGGCAAGGGAGCATTTGAACCTAACCGCTTTTCTGGATAACGTTATCAGGACAATTTAAGGGGCCAGGGCCCAATCTACTTTGACACTGTATAACCTGAAGTGGTCTGTCTTCCAACGCTAGTGTGACCAACGCGAAAGTGTTCAGTACCGATGGTGTTGTCCTTCCTACAAGACTTATTGGGGGGAGACAAGGCTTTACCATTTAAGCCTACTTTGCAGCAATTTCATCGTGCCATGTAGGATTCGGTTCTAACACTCTGAGTGCCCANCCACTAGATACTTACGNCCAGTGCTACATAGGGTGACCAGCTGTCCGGACTTCGGCCGGACAATCCCGCCCCTTAACTTTCTAACCTTGCGTCCTCGCGCCGTACCCATTGCTTCGAGTTGCCGACTCCCTGCCTCCGTGGAGAAAACAGTGAAGTCATTCTAAACTGTAGGCAGAAATCAGGGAGCAGCGCTGCCATCTTACCTCAGACAAACGCAGCTGCCAACAACAGTTTTACTTGAAAAACTTGGGAAGGATTTCGCATGTCATTATCTCACTCCAATAAAGGAGTCATCAGTAGGCTACCACTAACTTAATGTTGTATCGGAGACGGCAGGTTACGACAGACAAATCCTTCCGTTATCTATTAGGCTATTTCATAAATAGGCCTATGTTTTCATGTATTTTGGGTAGTCATGCATGCGTGGGCCTATAATAGCCAACAAGTTATTTGATTTACTTTACTCAAAGTTGGTCAGGAGTGTTTTTATCAGCGGTGTTTTAAAACGAGAGGCGACCGCTTCTGTCAACTTTTTTTTTTCATGCAGACGGACGCTTGGATAACCATAGCAACAACACGAGCTCAAAATACAGACAAAGCGCACATGCAGAAATACTCTGTCTTCCACCATGCGTTGCCAGTGCAGGGAAAAAATGGGGGAAACACTTTCATACACTCAGTCAAAGCAAGTTATTTCACGTAGACTATGGACCGCAAATAACACAAATCACATGCAGATTTCCTGACATTAGGCTAAAGCAATATAGTCAATTTTTTGTTCAAAGTCTGGAGTAACTGGAGTAACATGGCGGCCGCAGATATCGGAAACACGAGCGACTGTCAGTCTAGTTTGTGTCAATGACGTTGCCTCGCATCTCGAGGCCAGTAAGCATAAGGCAAGTAGGAGAGGAAAGTCAAAGAGAGGGACACACGGACGTCGCAAACAGGTCGTAAAAACAGACCGATGGCCACCCTAGTGCTACATCAGACTATATCCTCCTGGTACTGGAGGCTATGTGTGGGGCCCCTTTCGAGCCCCTCCAAGAGGGGCCTCTCCAAACTGCTTTTGCACACCACCTTTCAGATCCGTGGAAGAGAGGTGACAACACAACTTGTGCCCTGTGCACGCTTTACGCATCTACATGAACAGGACTCACTCTTTTAGGAACACTGAGCAGCTGTTTGTGTGCTTCATCAAGCCCTCTACAGGGCTCACAGTTATGAAATAGAGGTCTCCAAATGGTTGGTTCCAGGGGTCGCCAACCCCCGCCTCAGATTAGGGCTCACTTTACCAGTACAGGTCTCTACATCTTGTCCTCTCTTCAAGGGTGCAGCAGTTTCAGAGGTGTGCAGAGCGGTTGGTTGGGCCAACCCCGCCACCTTTGTCCGGTTCTACCGGCTAGATGTGACCAGCTGAGAGTGCGCTCCTATAGAGATGGCTCACTCATCTCCTTCAAAGAACAGGGGAAATATTCATGTCCCAATATTTAGTCTTTTAGATAATACTATCTTCTTTGCCTCTATTTTTCTTTCCAAATCTTATTGAATGACAATTTTGTATGATAATGTGCTTCATGGAGGCTATTGCTATTGAATGCCAGTTTACGAGAATATCTTATTATTAGAACGGCATAATTATAGTATTTTTTATCCTTTTGCCATGACAATTTGCCTTTGTGTAAGTGTAGGAATACATGATAAATGCAAATATGTGAGCATTGCACATTTATTTCCATGGAGAAGTGGTACTTTCTACGTATTCTGCCCAAAATCAAGAATTTCTGCGGCCATTTTGTTTTTTGCCCATTTCATGGTCAAAAACTCAAAATTCAGCTTGGGAACCAGGCTAGCTGAATTCAGGGTACTCTAATTGTCTTAGAAAACTAGGTTCCCAACTTTTACTAAAAAATGCTTCTAACACCCTTATAAAGGGCCTTTTTCTGGAAATGCTTCTAGTCTATTAAGCATGCTACTGTGCTCACTTCAATGTTACTATGAAGTGCTGGATTTGTAAACTGTAATACCTGTCATTCTGCCAGAGCCAAAGAAGGTCACTTGGCGGAAAAGGCATTGGCCATGGGGTAGCCTTGGCGACAGGGGCATTGCACTACATCATGCCGTACTCAGTGTTGCCAGATTGGGCGGGTGCCCACCCAATTGGGCTACTTGGGATGAGTGTCTGCTGGTAAAAACAGGAAAAATTGGCCATTTGGTGTTTTTTTTCAGCCGTTTTGGGCCCATAGAAGTCAACGTAATTTGTTGATTTTGGGCGGAATTTAGCGCATTTTTGTGTTTTTTTTAGAGCATTTTGGGCGGGATTTGGTCAGACACACCTGGCAACACTGCATGCCGTACTGCCAGTGGAAGAAGAAAGCAGGGCGGCCATGATGCCGTACTACGGACTTATGATGTCAGTGAACCGTCTCTTCTATATTTATTTGCCTTGACACTTTCAGCAAACTATCGTAGCCTGGAACTAAAGCGCTGTAACTACAGGAAACTCTGTGGTCAAATCGGACGATTCGAAGTTTTGTGTTAGAAAAGTGAATGAGTGGTTATTAATCATCAGATTCGATTTGATGCACATGATGCTCACATTTCTTAATTAAGGCCAGCAATAGAGTCAAATAAATTTCTTGTCACATCAAATTACCTCAATAATGAACTGAAATTAGATTTCCAACGACTTCCATGGGCCTTGGTTAACCTTTACAGTTGAAGAATGTCCTTTTGAAATGTGACAAAGAATGAAGTCATCTTTCATCGCACTTGCGCACACACACACACACACACACACACACACACACACACACACACACACACACACACACACACACACACACACACACACACACACACACACACACACACACACACATGCCACAAACACACACATGACACACACACACAACAGACACAGACACACGACTCACACAATACACACACACACATACACACACACACACACACCACACATACACATACACACATGACACACGGCAGCGGTCGGATGGGGATGGGGATGGGAATGGGGATGGTGGGGGTGGAACTCGGAGGGGAGTGAAGTGAAGAAGAGTGAAGAAGAGGTCCAGTTTGTTTG
>NC_085860.1:54414863-54422899 GCF_034702125.1 Engraulis encrasicolus | reverse complement strand
CACTAGCAAAACGACAAGTCAAGTCAACGTTTATTTGTAATGCACTTTTAAAACAACATGAGCAGCTGACCAAAGTGCTAACAGGAAGGCCTAAGTAAAGACTTGAAACAACATGGAGCAACACAGACATAGTGACATGAAGACACCCATAAAAAACACACACACAAAATTAAAATAAAAAAAAGCACAAGCATTAGTACAAGAGGCATAAAACGCATGGATGTTACCAGCCTGCTTCCTGGTGTTGACAGAGACGATCTATATTAGAATAGACAATCTTTGGTGTGAAATAAAACACATGGGGTGCATTCCAATATGTGACCTTGCGTCCTCTACTAGTGCTTGTGGCCTCACGTTTCCCCGCTCAGCCTAGCCAAAACAATTTTTGGGGGACTATTCTTCATTCAGTTCCAGTTTGCAAATGAGAAAATTACTTTACAATTGAGCTTTTGCGAGATATTGAAACATATTGTCAGCGATCTCATCACGGCGTATTACTTCCTGGTACGAGGCCACAAGCACAAGTGGAGGACGCAAAGTCCCATATTGGAATGCACCCATGGATGTTACCTGCTTCCTGGTGTTGATGGGTGAAATAAAACACATGGATGTTACCAGCCTGCCTTCTGCTAGTGATGGATGAAAGTTTGATTTCAGAGGTGGTGGTGGGAACGCAATGTGTGAGATCTTCATTACATCTCCATGTCCGTAGCATTGTCTTTATGAGTGGAAAAAACCCCACAATAACTTGTGTATAATAGTTTTAATAACCAATAGCATTTTAGGATGCTCTTTGTCTTAGTATGCTCTGTGTGTGTGTGTGTGTGTGTGTGTGTGTGTGTGTGTGTGTGTGTGTGTGTGTGTGTGTGTGTGTGTGTGTGTGTGTGCGTGTGTGTGTGTGTGTGTGTGTGTCACATACTTGCTGGGCAGGTCCTGAAGTTCGGGGAAAAGTCTCTCCACCGGCTGCTCCTCAAACTGGTGCAGGGAGGCGTTCTAACAGGAAGCACAAATAACATGAACAACACAAGCAGACAAGCAAGACACATGCAAGGCAAGCCTTCAGATTTTCTTTCCTTTCAGACATGTGAAAGTTGTATCCTTTACCCGACATGTTTCAACAGAGTTAACTTCTGTATAGAGCAGAGAGAGGGGGTCCGATTATTAGCCCGATTAATAGGGGATAATTATTATCCCTGAAGAAGGTCGCACACGACCAAAACGTGTCGGCTTGATGTCCCCTCTTAGAAAAAGAAAGGATAAAGATTTTAACTTCACCTCAGAGTGCCTCGGACCCTCTCTCTGCTCTTTACATGTATTCCTCTGGACACAGATGAGCACCTGAAGTTTTTTTTTAAAACCTACCCACAGACGCAACTCTACCTCTCTCTCTCTCAACAGAGTAACTTCCGTCTTCATCAGCACGTCATGCATCAACATCCATGTGGCCCTCTGGTGGAGACGAAAGTTACTCCACCTACCAGGGTTTGACATTAACTTTTTCGCCCACTGGCCTCTGTGGCTAGTGGTTTTCCCGAGTCACTAGCCATTCAGGTATTCCACTAGCCACAGATTTTCTATCGTTTTTTTTTCTTTATCATGATACGTGTACGTCTAACCTCAGAAGATGAGGTGCTAAAGCAAGATGAGTGTATATCTTTCTACATGGAAGAATATCAAGCAAATAGAAACTGAGTTACTGAGCTTTTTCTTGAACATAAATACAAACAATTGATACAAAATGGGCAAACAGCAGCATAAAGGCTATGATGCATATGTTACATACACTGCCAGCCAAATTGGCTAGTGATACTGAAAGTACTACTAGCCACAGCCAAGTTTTACCAGCATTTGGCCGGTTGGCTAGTGCCAGTGTCAAGCCCTGCCACCTACACATGTCAGGTAAAGGATAAAAGTGGCCCTGCTGTGGCCTAATGGTAGGGTGCTGGGTTACTGCGCTGGCGGCCTGGGTTTGATTCCGGCCCGGGTCATTTGTCGAACCTTCCCCATCTCTCTCTCCCCCCGCTCATTTCCTGTCCCTCTGTAACTGTCCTGTCACAATAAAGGCATGAAAAAATCCAAATATCTAAAAAGACATGAAATAAAAGAGTATTGAATTGATGCACGGAGACAGAGTGGAAAAATCGATTTAATCTAACTGCTTTTTAACCTTTGTAAGATGCCTGAAGTAGATCTATGATCAAAACATTGTTCTCAATAAATTAAGTCTTTTGAAAGCAGTGTGCAGCCCCTTCGGCCTTTCTACATACAAGTGGAAAAAACACGATAATAACTGTGTATAAAACTTTTAATAACAAATAGCATAACCTAAGTCTTTACACACAAATCCCTGTGATGGCAACGGAACGTTGAATTGGCATTGAATATCAATGCCAAATCAACATGAAAAGATGCCCAACACTGTCGATTCAACATCCCTTTGCCATCAGAGATATAAGGGTCATTTCACGTGAAATCAGACACTTTGGGACCCGACCGACCCGGATTTCAATCATACTTGGTGTGCCTTTTCAGTAGCAAGGTAGCACCCCAGAACTGCATTGGTTTGAATCTGACACTAATATTAAGGGAGAAACAGACTAGGAAAGGTTCACATGTGAGGGTAGGACACTATACATTCAGCCTTGAATATATCAGTCAGTGTTAGTCACAAAAAGATGCCTGTGGTGTTGTTTGAAAGCTCTTTTCTGGCTCTACATAGTACACAATCACCTTGGAATACAACTACTCTCAGAATATGAATTATGATAAATTGAAAAATTAAAAATTGAATATCTAAAAAACTCATATTTTAAAATGGCCAGTTCCTTGTCCAAACGTAGCCGGCAATGTCATGAGCAGCACCTTAAATGCTGGTGTTCGGTTTGTTATTCATTTCAGAGAGAAGTTGACTCACAAATATGGCATCATACAGACCACTTACTAATAATATGGTAATACCATAGTAGCATCACATGACAAACAAAAACAAAACAAAAATGGTCAGTGTCCATGGTCCCAGGTTTCAGAAACTAAGGCAGATGTCCATTTATACACACCAAATGATGATATGTGAATGTTTGAACATTCCTTCTCTGTGTACCTGTGCCATCTTCCCTTTACCGTACTTTAAAGAGATAATCAATGGCTACACTCTCATTTTGTACTCTACCAGTGCATTTGAAGCAGCAGCTGTGTCTTTTGTAGATAATGTATAAGTACGTCCCGTTGCAGTTACAGGTTCCACTACCAGAAGCACATCCTGATGATCCATGACAGTCTATCTGGTCTGAAGGGAAAAGTGAAGGATGGAGATGGCCCATGAGGATGCAGGAAGTTCAGTTTCACCTCTCCAGTGCTCGGCATACATTCCTCAGCACATGCTAGCCACCAGTTGCCATCATATACAGCTACAACATACCCTTTGATGCTTGAAAATGTAACACATTCCTTTACTGAGCTCACTCTTTCAACTCTGCCTTCTCTGAATGCTCAAAATGGCCTAACTTCCACTGTGTCCATTGACAATGGGCAGAAGCTGTGTAGTTTTTGAGTACCTGGAATAGTTCTTGCAGATTCAAACCTTTTCAACAAGTTCTCAGCTTCATGATGGTACATATCTGTTGTGGCAAACTGGCAATGGATGTTCTTGACATTATCCTTGACAAATTCAAACAGTTGGTATGGCGTTACAATTTAATTGTCAATAGGACGTTGCAGACTTCCTGCACAATATAAGAACCTTTAAATTACAACAAATTTGTGCCACCACGAGGCAGATTTTCACATACCTGCAGAGTGGCACTTTTTTGCCACATCACATGGCAAAGGTCCATGTGATGGCGTTGGAGGGACAGTTAAATGGCTTGCTGCACGAGCAAGTCTGCAACGTCCTATTGACAATTAAATTATAACGCCATACCAACTGTTTGAATTTGTCAAGGATAATGTCAAGAACATCCATTGCCAGTTTGCCACAACAGAGATGTACCATCATGAAGCTGAGAACCTGTTGAAAAGGTTTGAATCTGCAAGAACTATTCCAGGTACTCAAAAACTACACAGCTTCTGCCCATTGTCAATGGACACAGTGGAAGTTAGGCCATTTTGAGCATTCAGAGAAGGCAGAGTTGAAAGAGTGAGCTCAGTAAAGGAATGTGTTACATTTTCAAGCATCAAAGGGTATGTTGTAGCTGTATATGATGGCAACTGGTGGCTAGCATGTGCTGAGGAATGTATGCCGAGCACTGGAGAGGTGAAACTGAACTTCCTGCATCCTCATGGGCCATCTCCATCCTTCACTTTTCCCTTCAGACCAGATAGACTGTCATGGATCATCAGGATGTGCTTCTGGTAGTGGAACCTGTAACTGCAACGGGACGTACTTATACATTATCTACAAAAGACACAGCTGCTGCTTCAAATGCACTGGTAGAGTACAAAATGAGAGTGTAGCCATTGATTATCTCTTTAAAGTACGGTAAAGGGAAGATGGCACAGGTACACAGAGAAGGAATGTTCAAACATTCACATATCATCATTTGGTGTGTATAAATGGACATCTGCCTTAGTTTCTGAAACCTGGGACCATGGACACTGACCATTTTTGTTTTGTTTTTGTTTTGTCATGTGATGCTACTATGGTATTACCATATTATTAGTAAGTGGTCTGTATGATGCCATATTTGTGAGTCAACTTCTCTCTGAAATGAATAACAAACCGAACACCAGCATTTAAGGTGCTGCTCATGACATTGCCGGCTACGTTTGGACAAGGAACTGGCCATTTTAAAATATGAGTTTTTTAGATATTCAATTTTTAATTTTTCAATTTATCATAATTCATATTCTGAGAGTAGTTGTATTCCAAGGTGATTGTGTACTATGTAGAGCCAGAAAAGAGCTTTCAAACAACACCACAGGCATCTTTTTGTGACTAACACTGACTGATATATTCAAGGCTGAATGTATAGTGTCCTACCCTCACATGTGAACCTTTCCTAGTCTGTTTCTCCCTTAATATTAGTGTCAGATTCAAACCAATGCAGTTCTGGGGTGCTACCTTGCTACTGAAAAGGCACACCAAGTATGATTGAAATCCGGGTCGGTCGGGTCCCAAAGTGTCTGATTTCACGTGAAATGACCCATAACTATAAGAACACAAGCATATGTACACATTCACTCCTGATCCCAACAGTTATGAAGTAAGGAAATAGAGAGACTCACCTCTTTGTACAAGTGGATGCACTGGTCATTGCCACTCAACAGAAACACGGTTTCACTACAGCCATCTTTGCACTGGACTCTACAAAGAGACAACGGCATCAGTGCCTCTATTGTTTTGGTAAACAAATGCATTATCCAAAAAAATCAGCTGCCCCAGTCCTAGCGTAGACTCTGTGGCATGTTGTGTATGTGTGTGTGCTCTACTTAACCCTGTGCCTGTAATGTAAAAATGTTAATACTGATGTCATTATATAAACAAATAACTCAAAAAAGAAGGAAAAACTAGATAGTTCTGACCATTCATTCACTCTCTTTATTTTTTGTAAAAAAACCCCCCCCCCCAAAAAAAAAGAACAAACACAAACATAAACAACAAATGCAATAAAAAAAAAACACTCACTCTGTGTGGTACAGTTGGAAAGGGGTGTACTTCAACTCCAGATTCAGGCAACTCTCTGCAACAACAACCAAAAGATCAGCATTCTCAAACAAGCGATGATGAAGTAAGTGCAAGCAATATACTCTACAATCACAGACTCAAATGGACTCACGTGCAATAGACTCCAAGTTGAACTCGGATCCCGGTTCATAGTCACAGTAGATGTTGAGGAAGGGTGTTGCTTTATCTCCTTCCTAAAGAGAACAACAGAGATCAGAGGTCCGACGGAGGGGAGCTGAGGTAATCAATGCAAAGGGCAACCTTTTGAGCAACATTGCTGGGCAGAAACATGATTATCTAAACATTTTCTGATTAACTAAAAATAATAATAAAAAAATAACATGATTAAATACTGATTTGAAATACTAACTGCTGATCAATTGTCTTAATAAGTGCCCGGACACATTTGCTCAAAAACTTGCCATGTGTATGATATCATCAACTTTGACAGAGTGACAGCCTATGGCTTATTCCCCATAATAATTTCACATAAGGACAAAGACATGGCACCAACAGGAGATGGTGTGTCCAGCTGCTTGATCCTGGCCCCCTCCATATATTTCTAGCACTTGTCACTTTGGCATCTCTGCACCTCTGTACGGACAAGAATTCAGACAAAAATACCACTGGATAGAACAGGAAAATGTTAATGTACCTTTATAAAAGTAATGCCCACCACCAGTCCTCTACTTGGATGGGACTTATTGAAGGCGTCAATAGATACGATTTCGGCATCAACTGCAAGACAATATGGACAACAGTTACAGAACCAGAAACTCCACAAACACTACTATGGACTGATACAGTGTGACCAATGTGAAAAGGTAGTTAAGTATGATGATATCTTGATTGCAACTTCCAGAAAGGAGTGCAGTTAAAATGACAACTAAGTAGACTGCTGCAGTGGAAATTTATAAAACCTTGCGCCAAGACAAAATTAATAGCCTAATGATGTTTTCACCTGGAATGTACGTAAACTGCACTTCCTTCGCCACGGGTCGTATTTTCTGTTGGAGATCCTGGTATCTGAAGCAAACCACCTTCCCTTTCAATGTAGCAGCCAGCAGCTCCTGCTCTCCTGCTTGACACAGGCCATACATATTGCTCTGGGACAGAAACCGACTGAAACTGTCCTCCACGAATGGACAAGCACCTTCAATGTCGGGCAACATGTTTTGAAACGATGTTTGTCTTATTGAAATGTAATAATTTGTTAGGAAATGCAAACACCAGCAACAGAAGTTCTTTCCCCCATGCACGACAGGCTACTCAAAACATCCGGGTTGAAGCAACTACGTCAGCCACGGCAGAGCAAATCAGCACTGACGCTCTAACAGACGTAATACGCTATCTACTTAATGCTCGCTCCAGCTGTAAAAAATAATAATAAATATAAAAATAGATTAATAAAGTATACAAACCTCATGTCAATACCAAAATCTTGGAACTGCACTTTTGTACAGTTAATAAAACGAGCACAATTACAATTGAATGGTGGCACCACATTATGTAGTTTCACAATGTCCACTAGAGGGCGGAATAATCATTGCCTGAAATGGGCCTACAGTGAATGAATACCTCTTCGACTGCACTCATTTTAAAATGAGTATTTAAACCATACTAAACAAAACAAAACATCCCATTTTTTTATTCTAACCATGGATAAATTGTCTAAAACTTCAACAAAGAACATGGACAGGCTACTGCTATACCAATGGCCTCATCTTGCGTTATGATGTGTGGACTGCGAATAGCTTGCTGATGCACTTCAGCATCACTAGGCCAAGGGTCGCGTGCGACTTAAGAGCTACAGTGTGTAAAAATTAGAACTGTAGTGCTACCTTCTCTGACTGTGTTTTTCCATTTAGCTAGATCTTTAATTTTCCAGTATCCAATGGGAGATGATGAAAGACAATGGATGTCCATGAGACAGAAAAAGACAATATTTGAAACAGTGAGCTATTGTAGGCTATTGTATGGATTTATAATAGAATTTTATTTTATTTTATGAGATATATTGATAGGAGCCATGTTCACATTCAATCACTAGGCCCTATAGGCTACAAAAATGTAGGCCTATAGGCACAATTTTGGTGTAACCTTTCATTTCTGGTCTTTTGGCAAGTGAACTGAAAATAGATGTACAACAAGAACGAGCTGGGGAAAAAAATAAAGTCCTTGGTCACAATTTGTTTTGTGAAGTGCTTTGACCCCTTGAATATTTCGCTGATAGGATAGACTACACCTGGCCCTACTCATGCAATCCTGATCTCGCCCGGTTGTATGTCACATTCAGTGGGTTAAGAGCATTTGTCAACTGAAATAAAGCCACAAGCCACGAGGATGCAAGACCAGCAAAACTCTCCCTGAGGAA
>NC_085860.1:54402363-54409863 GCF_034702125.1 Engraulis encrasicolus | reverse complement strand
GTGATTCAAAATGCAGACCATGGAGAATATCCCCTTTTTCACGTATGTCATATTGAATACTTACAATTTGATGGTGGTGGTAGGTATTTGTTAAAAAGGTAACATTTGTGAATTGGCAGAATGGATTCTGGAAATGAACTACTAAAAATATTACACGGTGCACCTTTGACATAGGGAATTGAGCCATGGGGATAATTTCCCTGCCCTAACCCTGCTCTCCCACAGTAGGCTACTTCATTTCTGTCCTTCCCTGTCTTGTCAAAGAAAGGCAAAGCAGTCAAACATGTGCTGGTCCAAAAGAAGTACACAGGACTTAACAGATTTCTCATTTTCCTTCACTTCTTCACTTCTCTCTGAAGTACAACATTCGATCGGATATCTGAAGGTCAGGGGTGTGTGCAGCGCTTCAAGGAAGATGTAGTCAAGGCAAGTGAAGTCATTTTAATTGACGGCACATTAAAATAGGCCCTACAACACGCCGGCAATAAGGAATACAGTCTCTGCTTTCAGTGCTTGGAAGGTTATTCGTTTTGGCCTGCATTTTGGCCTATTCGTTCTGGCCTTCTGTACCACACTGTACAGTAGCAGGGCAGTCATGGGTTAGTGTTCAGGGCGTCAGACTTGTATCCCAAAGGTTGCCGGTTCGACTCCCGACCCACCAGGTTGATGGAGGGAGTAATTAACCATGCTCTCCCCGTCCTCATCCATAACTGAGGTACCCTGAGCATGGTGCCGTGCCGCTGCACTGCTCCCTTTCGGGCGCCATTGGGGGCTCCCCCCTTGCACGGGTGAGGCATAAATGCAATTCCGTTGTGTGCAGTGAACACTTGTGTGCTGCTGTGGAGTGCTGTGTCACAATGACAATGGGAGTTGGAGTTTCCCAGTTGGGCTTTCACTTTCACCTCCTCTTCTTTACCACAGCAGATGCTGAGCTGAGCTCAGTACACATCTACTGCCAGAACCTATTGGGTCATGTCCATGTCTCCTGTGTGTCAGAGAATGGTCGCACACTGGGAATAAAAGCTCCAAAAAACAAACAAGCAAACAAACAAGCATTTTTTTTTAAAGGGACACTGTGTGGGATTTTTAGTTGTTTATTTCCAGATTCATGCTGCCCATTCACTAATGTTACCTTTTTCATGAATACTTATCACCAGCATCAAATTCTAAGTATTCATTATGACTGGAAAAATTGCATTTTTCATACATGAAAAGGGGGATCTTCTCCATGGTCCGCCATTTTGAATTTCCAAAAATAGCCATTTTTAGCTGAAAAAATGACCTGCACCATTGTACTTGCACCATACTAGAAAATATTTGTTTATTACTTACATTTGTAGTAAACTTTCATGTAAAGATCAAATTTGGCAATAGGCAGCCCAGTTTCAATGAGCAGCATAGTTGAAGTACCTTTTTTGACCATTTCCTGCACAGTGTCCCTTTAACAAACAGCAACATGTCGACTTTGGTGGACAGAGTGATCTTCCTCAGGCTAAGTCTGTGTCATATATCTCCCATCATCTCCATTTTCTAACTTCTCCTTTATTGCAGAAGCACAGGTATACTGGCTGGGGTTTTTATTTGATTTGATAGTTCATTTTGGGCAACAGGTTGCATGTCCTCCAAGAATGATTTTATACATTACAGCACATGGGGCAAACAGACGTGTACTGACTGTGTTGGTGAAATGGTTGGTTCCACGATTGGGAACGACTGCAGAATGATTGAATGATTGATTACTTTAATGGATGGAGATGAGTTTAAAAGTGATATTATTGTTCTCACAAATTAACCTGTTGGCCAATGGGTAGGCTAATGTGATGGAATTGTATCAATAATAATAATAATAATGATGCATCACCTGGAGTGCCTGCTAGATCGCCCAGTCTGCCCCGTTCAGTGGTGATGGAGGCTGCCAAGCAGGAGAGCACAGCTGGGATACTATATTCTGTGCAGGGAAGCCGGCTGGGGGAGGACAAAGGGGTCAGTTGTCCTGGGCCCATTGGTGTAATTTTAGGTGTGGATGGTGGGGACATGTCCATACCACTTTTGAGATAAACCTACTGTAGCTTGTCCACTTTTTCACAAATATAACGGAAAAACAGCACACTCGGACAATTTGCCATACTAATGTCCCCACCACTTTCCAAGCAAAACCTACACCTTTGCCTGGGGGGGGGACAAAGGGGTCAGTTGTCCTGGGCCCATGCAGGGATAGAGGGGGCCCAGAATTGGGTCCTTCCTTACATTGTATATTGGATGGGGGCCCTTTCAGATGACTTTGTCCTTGGCCCAGCCAAAGCTGTCAGCCAGTGTTGCCAGATTGGGCAGGTGCCCGCCCAATTGGGCTACTTTGGATGAGCGTCTGCAGGTAAAAATTGGAAATATTGGTCTTGAATGAAGAGAAGACACCGGAGCAGCTCAGATGGGATGCTTTTTCTTTTTAATTCAAGTGCACAACATGAACATGTTGTGCACTTGAATTAAAAAGAAAAAGCATCCCATCTGAGCTGCTCCGGTGTCTTCTCTTCATTCAAGATTACCTGTCTCCCTCCCGTTGATGCACCAGATGTAAAAACAGAAGCGCGTTGAACCCCCCTTTTTTTGAAATATTGGTCATTTGGCGTTTTTTCAGCTGTTTTGGGCCCTAGAAATCAATGTCATTTCTTGAATTTGGGTGGAATTTAGCGCATTTTGGCGTTTTTTGAGAAGCTTTTGGGCGGGATTTGGTCAGAAACATCTGGCAACACTGCTGTCAGCTGATTGTGTTCATAGATTTACTACAACCTGACCTGACAAAGACAGCGAAAGTCAGAACACGTCAGTGAGTAAAAAAACATGACACCAGAGTGGCACCGGTTTCTCTCTTTCTTTTAATGTTTGGCACCCACAATGGCCATTAGAGCACCTGCGTTTCCGAAGAGGACTTGGATGTTTGTAATGCTTCCGTTTCTCCTATGTCCTAGAGTACAGTTAGTGTCGTGGCATCATTAGAGGAGTTTACACACAGGACAGATCCTTTAGCTATACCAGTCTGGGGCTAGATGCCTTGGTGACAATGTGCGGCTAGATGCCTTGGTGACAATGTGCGGCTAGATGCCTTGGTGACAATGTGCGGCTAGATGCCTTGGTGACAATGTGCGGCTAGATGCCTTGGTGAAAATGTGGGGCTATTGTAGAGAGGGGGTCAGGATTTTGCTGATTAGCTTTGCCGATTAGCAAGGCACTTCCTCGTTGCAATTCTCACAAATGTTCTCATTTCCGATGCCACTTCGCTCAAAGAGGGTGGATGCGATTGGTGGATGCGCGAGTTTAGTGTCGGGCACACATACCTATACAGGTGTGTGGTTGGGCACCTCCATGCATCCAAAGCCCGTCTTCCATATATCTTTCTGGTCAATCGTAAGTCAGTCATTAACGTGGCACGTAATTGGCTGAGTAAACTGTTGGCGGAAACTACAAAATTCGTTCAATTTTGGCTGAATTCACTAGCCTAGCATTTCCCATTGAAATGACTGGAGGCGGGACTTAGTCACTATCTCCAGTTCTTACACTACCTCCATGATTGTAGATGCCTTGGGGACAATGTGCGGCTAGATGCCTTGGGTACAATGTGCGGCTAGATGCCTTGGGGACAATGTGCGGCTAGATGCCTTGGTGACAATGTGCGGCTAGATGCCTTGGTGACAATGTGCGGCTAGATGCCTTGGTGACAATGTGCGGCTAGATGCCTTGGTGAAAATGTGGGGCTATTGTAGAATTCAGGTGGTCCCTGAACAGTTTTAGGGGGGTCAAAGTGGTTCTCGGCCTGAAAAGTTTAAGAAACACTGCTGTAGATGCCTTGGGGACAATGTGCGGCTAGATGCCTTGGGTACAATGTGCGGCTAGATGCCTTGGGGACACTGTGGGGTTTGGGGACAATGTGGGGCTATATGCCTTGGTCCGGGCCATGTTCCCCTGTGTGGGGCAGCCGTGGCCTAGTGGGGGCAGCCGTGGCTTAGTGGTTAGAGAGTTGTCCTTTTCAATCTAGGGGTTGCAGGTTCGAATCCCCCCTGACCTCTCCCTATCTCTCCATCCATGGCTGAAGTGCCCTTGAGCAAGGCACCTAACCCCGCATCGCTCCAGGGACTGTAACCAATACCCTGAAAAATAATAACTGTAAGTCGCTTTGAATAAATGAAAGTGTCAGCTAAATGTAATGTAATGTAATGTAATGTAATATGAACCTGCAACTCTGTAATCCCAAGGCTGGCTCCCTAACCACAAGGGCATGCAACAGCTGCCTGTACTCCGAACCTGAACCTGGTAACCGGCAGGCAGGGGCGCCGGAAATTTTGGGCCCCATGAAATTTTGGGCCCCATGAAAGATTCGAATTTTTGGCCCCTTTATGGGCCCCTGTCAGGAATGTCAGTGCTTGGGCCCTTAGAATCTGTAACACCTTTCCCTGCCTAGTGGCACCCATGCCGGCAGGTGTGGAAAAGAGAGACAGATTGGACAACGAAGTAGTACAGAGGGTCAGATCTCAGCTGACCCCACGCTCGTCATGGCAACAGCTGTCCTCTGAGTCAGTCAACTCATTCCTTTGGTCACCAGGCACTCGTCTCGTCCACCATTTCGTTCTCTCCATAATTTCATCCCTCCATCTACTGTATGCATGCATGGCTATCTTCAGACCATCTGCTCTCAACTCCATAACCCCCATACCTTTTTAATCCTCTCCTCTCCTCTCCTCTTCTCTTCTCTCTTCTTCTCTCCTCTCCCCTGCTTTCCTGTCCGCTGTTCTTCTCTCATCTCCTGTCTTGTTCTCTTCTCTCATCTCTCCTCTCATTTGCTCCCGTCCTGTCCGTGTGCCACACTTTGAAATAGAGTGAAATACACTCATCCTGGCAACATAGCCTACATGATAACTCTAAATCGTGTCTCAGAGTGTTATAGTGAAACCTGTCCATTGGCAGTTATAGGTGGCACTGGATGCACAAAAAGAGTTCAGATGCAAAACCCCTAAGTGTCTTTTCAGAAAATAATCTTAATTAATTTTGATTTAATCCAAAGCTATCAAAATTGCATAGTTTTTTTTATTTTATTTCTGTAATATAACTATTTATATGTATCAAGTACATGAATGTAAACCAAACCAACAACAGGTTTCTCTAAAAATATAGAAGTGCAGGTCATCAGAAATGGAGTTGGGGGGGTTTTGCATCTGAACTCTTCACATATTGTGCTAAATTATCAATAAAATCATTAAGACAAATATTGCATTTACCCTCTGCACCTTGCTTACAGCATCTATACTTCACTTTACCTGTATGACTTCTGATTGTACTCTGCTCTGTGTGTGTTTGTGTGTGTGTATGTGTGTGGGTGTGTGTGTGTGTGTGTGTGTGTGTGTGTGTGTGTGTGTGTGTGTGTGTGTGTGTGTGTGTGTGTGTGTGTGTGTGTGCGCGCGTGTGTGTGCGCGTGTGTGTGCGCGCGTGTGTGTGTGTGTGTGTTAATGTCAATTACTTACTTATATGATGTTCAGTTTAAACTGCACATTGGAGACTGGTCAAACGCAATTTCAAACTTCTGTGTTAGCCCTGGATTTTTGACAATAAAGTACACTTGACTTAACACAAATAGAAAAAAACAACGAAATATCAATCTTCATTCTTTTTCAGGTTTCCAGCTTTCAAATTTGGTAGGCTATATGATTACAACATTATCATGCAGACAGGCTTTATATGATTGCAGTAGGCCTATTACATAACAGCATATTCTATTTTCTTTTTACATAGCAATTCAGTGAAAAAATGTTTTTAAATATTGGAAATAATTTTAGACTATAGACAACTTACACTTGGGTGTATTGCAGGCTTATTCTTTTTAATTAAAAAAAGACGGAGTAAATAGGATAAAGTGCAGTGAATACAGCGTGCAATATACAAACCCCAACTCCGATGAAGTTGGGACGTTTGGTAAACAGTGAATAAAATCAAAATGCTATCATTTTCAAAACATTCAATCTATTCATTAGATGGAGAATAGTGAAAAGACAACATATTAAGTGTTAAAACCGAGAAAAAATATTGTTTTGGGGGACATAGGTACTCATTTCTAATTTGATAAATCCAACATGTCTCGAAAGAGTTGGGACGGGGACAATAAAAGGTAGCAAATGTCGAGGAAGACTAAAATGTAAATAAAAGACAACACTTAACAGTTAAATACATTAACCGATGAGATGATTTTATATAAAAAACAGTGTTAATTCCTATCTTGGACATGATTTCACCAGCTTAAATGGTGGGTGTATTCCTTGTCATGTTTTGCAGTGTTTTCCTTTCTGTAGTGCTTACAGTGTGACAGGTCTTGACCAAAAACCCACCATTTTATCACCTGCTGGTCCTTATGATGGAGCCAAACTGTTAAAACATAGTAGAGAATGCAATTTGACCTTACTATGTGGCAGTAATTGAAGATCTCCCTTCAAAATATAATGCATGAGTGGCTTTTCATGCTGTTTAAAACCCATTTATACCATTCAGCACTGTATTTAACTCTACAAATGAGTGAGAACATCTTAACCAATGCACTAATGCACCCGCATGCCATCATGGAGGCTGACTTTTGAAGCTAGCACTAACACAAGTTGGATGGTCCATTTTCACTGTAGCACAGGATGTGCAATGCTCTATTATTGTCTAAAAGAATGGACTTCTACAACTTCTGCTGACTTCTGTAAGCAAAGGACAGTTTCCCATGTCTTCTGGGTTTATTTCAAGTGAGCTCAGGTGCTTAGGAGAATGTTACACCCCTGTATCATTTGCACGCATTAAGCATTCTTAATATGGTCAATTTTCAATAGCTCTAGCACTCCAGCAGCCAATATATATTTCATGATGTCATGAACCTATACAATGATTTTAGTAACAAAAATATGTCTTATATACACTCAATCGTGGTAAATCAAAGGGAATTAAAAAATGAATGTAATAAACTATGGTAATTATTCCCTTTGCATCTTTAATTCTGAGTGACTCAGCCTCTCTGTGATGATCTTATACCTGGACACCTATATTGTCCATCAGTACAATTCATTTTGAAATGTTCTTCTTTGTTGTTTTATCTTATTTTGATGTTTACTAACTTTCACTGATCCCCGTCCCAACTCTTTTGAGACGTGTTGGATTTATCAAATTAGAAATGAGTACATATGTCCCCCAAAACAATATTTTTTCTCAGTTTTAACACTTAATATGTTGTCTTTCCACTATTCTCCATCTAATGAATAGATTGAATGTTTTGAAAATGATAGCATTTTGATTTTATTCACTGTTTACCAAACGTCCCAACTTCATCGGAGTTGGGGTTTGTACGTGCAATATTATAGTCAATTAGAAGAACCATAGCCAGCAGCATATTTTGCGCAGAGAAACGTGGCACGTGAACTGTAGAAGTAGAAAAAAAGAGTCAATCTATTGGTGAATCTTTTCATTGCTGTCTCACGTGCTGTCGAA
>NC_085860.1:54387818-54402263 GCF_034702125.1 Engraulis encrasicolus | reverse complement strand
ATTGACAATCTTTTTATGACAGACGTGTTGCTAGTGCTGAATCATTCAAAAGGGCTATGGGCAGCCTAACAGGAATTAGCCGACCAGAAATGCTGTGAGAGTAAGTACGACAAACATTGAAATGGGTGGGGTGCTGAGGTAAATAGCCACATGGTAATGGTCAATTATTGTAGCATGCACATTTGTCACAGTGGCATGGGTGCAGGGCTGGATTAATGCACAGGCTAGATATGGCTGCAGCCTAGGGTCCCCCACCTACCAGGGGGGCCCTGATTGGCCAAAGGAGGTGGAAACATTTTTGGTTCATTGCAGATGTAGTTTTGCGCACTTCTTGTGCAAACACCTCAAAAATAGAAGAAGAAGGAGGGGACAACACCCCCTTAGGAGACCCATCTTGAGCACACTCTTTTGTAGTGGGTGGGCGGGTTTTGATTCCTCTTTATTACTCTTTACTTTGTCTCAGCCCAGCTCACCTCCCTCCTCCACTCGTCCCCAGCCGGCGATGACACACTTCCTGCCCGCCTGGAAGTGCTGCTGTTCGTGAGGTAGACACACAGGCTGCACGTAATCTGGGGGAAGAACAGGATTGTAGTTTAGGAGAGACAGAGTCTGCATTTAAAATACACAGTATCCGTATCGTTTTTGCAGCAGATGCGCTGTCATTGCACATTTAAAAACGGTGGAAAACAACTCCACTCCAATGCCTCTTCCATTTAACAAAGATGACATTTGCAAACATTTTTACCCTGAGCACGGTACTGTCCCGCCGCACTGCTCCCTTGGGGCGCCATTGTGGGCTTTCCCCTTGCACGGGTGAGGCATAAATGCAATTTTGTTGTGTGCAGTGTGCAGTGAACACTCTGTGCTGTGGAGTGCTGTCACAATGACAATGGGAGTATCCTAACCTGGTTCTCACGCGATGGTACCATCTGGAACATTGTCAATCGCTTAGCTCTGGAAAGACATAGTTGTGTTCAAAACAGCTCGAACCTGATTGGAGAATTCACATGTCTTTTTTTGGATCACGTACTACTTCAACCACTGACTTGTATGTACCCCGCCACACGATTCTGATTGGACAGGCTGTGAAATATCTGATTCTTTCGGGCTCGTCTAAGATTTCCAGATCAAAGTGCTAGCTCACAAAGTTTAAAGAAGATGCATGAAGCACGAAGGGTCTGTGTGAGAGCCAGGCTAGGAGTTTCACGAAGGGTCTGTATGAGAGCCAGGCTAGGAGTTTCCCAGGTTAGCTTTCACTTGATGGGGGCAGCCGTGGCTCAGTGGTCAGAGCACTGGGTTGGCAACCCAAGGATTCCCAGTTCAATGCCCGACCGGACCACGGCTGAAGTGCCCTTGAGCAAGGCACCTAACCCCCACACTGCTCCCCGGGCGCCGCTCAGCAGGCAGCCCACTGCTACAGACTAGTGTGTGTACTTCAATATGATTCACTAGTCCAAATGGGATAAAGTGCAGAGAAAGAATTTCCCCTAGGGGACCAAAATTGGCTCCAATTGGCAATTGGTAGTTGGATGTTTATACTTTCCCCTGTACCGACCCACCTGTGTAGTTGGCAGGTGTTGCCAGGTGCATGAGTGCGATGTCGGCCTGCTTGGTGCGCCGGTTGTAGACCCACCTGTGTAGTTGGCAGGTGTTGCCAGGTGCATGAGTGCGATGTCGGCCTGCTTGGTGCGGCGGTTGTAGACCCACCTGTGTAGTTGGCAGGTGTTGCCAGGTGCATGAGTGCGATGTCGGCCTGCTTGGTGCGGCGGTTGTAGACCCACCTGTGTAGTTGGCAGGTGTTGCCAGGTGCATGAGTGCGATGTCGGCCTGCTTGGTGCGGCGGTTGTAGACCCACCTGTGTAGTTGGCAGGTGTTGCCAGGTGCATGAGTGCGATGTCGGCCTGCTTGGTGCGGCGGTTGTAGACCCACCTGTGTAGTTGGCAGGTGTTGCCAGGTGCATGAGTGCGATGTCGGCCTGCTTGGTGCGGCGGTTGTAGACCCACCTGTGTAGTTGGCAGGTGTTGCCAGGTGCATGAGTGCGATGTCGGCCTGCTTGGTGCGGCGGTTGTAGACCCACCTGTGTAGTTGGCAGGTGTTGCCAGGTGCATGAGTGCGATGTCGGCCTGCTTGGTGCGCCGGTTGTAGACCCACCTGTGTAGTTGGCAGGTGTTGCCAGGTGCATGAGTGCGATGTCGGCCTGCTTGGTGCGGCGGTTGTAGACCCACCTGTGTAGTTGGCAGGTGTTGCCAGGTGCATGAGTGCGATGTCGGCCTGCTTGGTGCGGCGGTTGTAGACCCACCTGTGTAGTTGGCAGGTGTTGCCAGGTGCATGAGTGCGATGTCGGCCTGCTTGGTGCGGCGGTTGTAGACCCACCTGTGTAGTTGGCAGGTGTTGCCAGGTGCATGAGTGCGATGTCGGCCTGCTTGGTGCGGCGGTTGTAGACCCACCTGTGTAGTTGGCAGGTGTTGCCAGGTGCATGAGTGCGATGTCGGCCTGCTTGGTGCGGCGGTTGTAGTCGGGGTGCATGGTGATCTGGTCCACCTCCAGGGTCTGCTTGTTCTGCGGGTCAGAACTGAACTGCGAGTGCAGACCCAACACGGCCCGCCAGTTGGACAGGTGGACGTTCTTCCTAAAAGAGGAACATGTCGATCAGGAATCGAAGCGATCAGGATCAGGAAGCTCGCTCAACACCTTGTCTTCTTATACTTTACACTGGGTGCTTAACTTCGTCAATGAATTAACTCAAATCTCAAAAGTAAGTGAATAAAGAAGCACTCATTAGATTTCTTTTTTCATTTGTAATCGTCTCACAGGCGATTGAAAATGAAAAAAGACATCTGATGAGTGCTTCTCTATTCACTTACGTTATGTGTAAAAACACAAAATAAAGGGTTTTTTTATATATGCTGAGATCAGCAGGGCGGGCTTGACATTTGTACCTACCAACTAGCCAAATGCTGGTAAAACATAAGGCTAATGTACATGTATTTTCATGCAGAGAGACATGTTCATACATAGCCATCATATTCTTGAGTTAGCATAAAGACATGGACTGAGAACAAAACTGTGGCTAGTAGAAAGGCTGAATGGCTAGATACTGAAAAACCTGAAGATCACATGCAATCGTTGCGTTAGTATTAGTATATTGACTATAATCACCGGGAGCAATTTTGGAGAACGTCCCTTTCTCCATCCAATTACACCACAGTGTTTCATAAAAAAATTCACACACACACACACACACACACACACACACCGTCCTTACCCAATGACGCAGTGTGCCGCTGTGACGAGCCACTGCTTGTCAATCAAGGAGGCCCCGCACACGTGACGGCCCAACCAGCTGAGGGACACCACCCATGGCCACGCCCCTTCCTTCGCATCCTCGCCACCCACCACCCTGTCGTCCTCTCCCTCCGTCCTCTCATCCATCTCTCCCTCCGTCCTCTCATCCATCTCTCCCTCCGTCCTCTCATCCATCTCTCCCTTCATTTCATTCCTCTCTTCCTTCTGTTCATCTTTCTTCTCCTCACCAGTGCTCCCATATATGGACTTGGTGTTGCTGAAGACCTTGCGAAGGCCACAAGCTGGAGAAGTAATGATATGTATGTATGATTAGTAATAATATTTCACTCAATTCATTCATTTGACTATTATTGACATAAAACTTGGAACAGCAAACTGAAGCGTGCACATATTGACAGTGGTGGGCAACCTTGATTCAGTACAATGAGTGCTTTTCGCCCAGTGAAATGCTTTTCACCAGTGAACTGAAAAACCTTTACTATCATAGTACTACACCATTATGACAGTCCGCAGGGCCTTTAGTAATTGCCATTATAGTAACAGCTAATTTATAACGGGCTCCGTGTCTTACTGGGTTAATTACTTTGTACAATCCAGAACAACATATTCCGAAAGATTAGGTTTTACATGTCCGGTTCAAGCAGAAGATTGTGGGCAGTCAGGGGGGCCCTAGGCTGCAGCCATATCTAGCCTGTGCGTTAATCCGGCCCTGCTGGCACTGGATTATAGTTTCTGAGTCCTGATTGCCCATCACTATACAGCATATTAATGTGTCAGCGTAAAGACGGGTCACTTATACTCACGCTCATTATTGCAGCTTAGCGCCACAACCATGTTGTCAGGGCAAGCATCTCTGCAACAGAAAAGGNAAGGTGTTTGCGTGACTTTTGGTAATACTTTCACAGATGCAAAGATTTAGTATGGCATACAAATAGGTTTAACCCTTATGTTGTGTTCGGGTCATTTTTGACCCGTTTTCAAGTTTTATTGTGAAAAAAACACACTTTCCTTTATTTTCTTGGAATAAGGCTTCATCTAATCCTCAGTCACAATCATTGCAATACACAAAAAATATGTTTTATCATTTTAGTAAATTTTAAAGGTCCAAAAAAAAAAAAGTTACATATGTGATGTTCAGGGTCAAAATTGACCCGGCATAGATTTTTGGCTGTTGTATGCATTTCTGAAAAGCTGTTGGTTGCCCCTTGTCTTTAGTTTGGTGATTTATGGTGAGGAAAATATATTTCTTGCCTGAATTTTTTTTTGCCAGCTTTTTCATATTCCAAATCCAATATGGCAGCCGGACAGTCCCATACACTACAATACGTCATATCTCCTGTTGTGAAAGGAGTACAGATGTATTTCTGGTGTCTACTCATATGTTTTCATGGTCAGGGAATCCATTTCTGCATTATATAATGAGATTTTTTACACATTTGTTTGCTAAATACATTTTTGCACATTATTTTTTCAAAAAAACGTATCAAAAATTCATAATGGCACCCAAACATGTAGAACTGGTCTTATTCTTTCCATAAAGTTGATGTGGCAATGACATAATGGTCCATGTTCATGGCATAGGGGATTCAGATGAATAGTGTGACTTTTTTCATGTTAATTGATGTGTTCATTTCCAATATCTTTGCATTAGATTGGTGGAATAGCTGTGACTCGGACAGAATTGTTATTTTGTATATTTACCACACTAGAATCATATTAATATTGAAAAACACCAAGTCAACATATTTAAACATTGTTTTTATATACTGAAAAACTAATTTAGTTGACATTTGGTCTTTGTCCTGCTATAAATCTCTTTGGGTTGGTTTGGACCTCAACACCACAAATGCCACTATTGATGATATTTATCAATATTAGAGAAAAAACAATTAAATAAATTTGGGGGTTGTTGTACTCTCATATCAGCTGTAATACATGGACAACATAATCACTAATTGTATCACTTTAGGAGGTATTAATAGTGAATTTATGCAGATTTTGATAGTTTTGGTCATCAAAAACGATTTGCATAATGTAAGATAAAAGACCAGTAAAGTCAAAAAGATGAATACATAAAGTAATATTTCCATGGATATGAATACATACCAAGTTAGCCATGAGATGAAAAACAATATTTGATGATAACTAGTGTTTTTGGGTATTTTATGGCTGAGTTTTGTTATCACGGGTCAAAAATGACCCGAACACCACAGGTGTATGCAGCTTACGAACACAACACAAGGGTTAAGTCCATGAGGTGGCAACTAACTAACAACGTGGGCATGGCTGTCACAGTTCTCACCTGGACTCAAGTTGTAGGCTGCCATTGGTCCTGAGAGAGACAGAGATGAAGAGAGAGTCCTCTCTGGCGGAGACGGGAAGGCCTTCTCCTGACCTGGCCAACAAGCAGGAAGAGAGACGCATGACACTGCTATTGCACACTGCACTGGGTGGAGAGCTATTGGCTAATGCAACAAGGTTCCCATTAGTTAAAGGACCAGTTCAGTCAATTTCAATGTGCTGTTGTATTGCCCACGCTACCGTTGACTTGTCAGTACCCGGTGATGCCACATTTTTCGTCTCAGCCCTTACCGAGATATGAGCTATTCTAATGGGGGCAGCGTTTGTTTACATTTTTTTTTTTTAATTAACATAGGCCTACTCCAAATATTTTCCCAAAAGGTACCGCTGTTTGCTAGTTGTCTGCTGATGTTGTATAACCTTTCGGATGTTTTTGGGAATAAATAAAAATGTTTTTTTGAAATGTAAACAAAGCGCTGCCCCCATTACAATGACCAAGATCTCGGAAAAAGCTGAAGAAGAAGAAAAAAAAAAAAAACAAGGTACTGACAAGTCCAGAGTAGTGTGAATATTACAACTGCATGTTGAAATTGACTGAACTGGTCCTTTAAGAACAGCATTGTAATAATCTATTGCATCTATTGCGAGAGAGACAACATTAATTACCTGTAGCCAAGGTATCTGCAGAAGTACTGAGACAAGTGCATGGTCCAGTTGTGAGCACAGGGAGCGTAGCGGCTGCTGGTGACCTGGAGCTCCAGTCTGGCCTCTCCTGTACTGTTGACGGCCAGCAGGTGCACTGCAGGAGACACATAATACATTGGGTATGTGTATGTGTATTAGGGCTGCACGATTATGGAAAAAAAATCATAATCACGGTTATTTTGGTCAAAATCGTAATCACGATTATTGATTTTTTTGCAGATTTTTTTTTTAAATTGTAACAAGATGAAATATAACCAAGAATTAATTATGTACGGGATGAGCAAAATAAAATTAATTGTAATGATTATGTAAAGGCAATAGCATGAAACTTAGGTGGACAGATTTCTGGCCAGAAACACCAGCCTTTCAGTATGTTCTGGCTTCAAGGACGCTCTCAAAGGTAGGTCACTATTGCCACGATTAAATCACGATTGAAATCAGGACTTCGATTTCACAATTTTATCACGATTTTTGATTATTTTCGATTAACTGTGCAGCCCTAATGTGTATGCTATCGGCCTAGACCTTTAGCTAAGTCGTATCGTACCTGTGCCTCCCACAAGTGCACTTCTAACAACTTCTGTATTGACTTGGAACGCGCTCACTCTATAGCTGATTCCCATTAACAGCACTACCAAAATAAAAATGGCGGATGGCGTCGGTGAGGTAACAATACAGGCCAATGGAACTTTCTGCTCTCTTCTTCTTTCCTCTCTGCCTCCCGTGCCGAACTGGAGCTGTGACTGGAAGGTCACAAGTTCAAGGCGCGAGTGGCAGAGTTTGCAAGGTGACCTCGTTTACACATGCCAGCCATACTGGATGTACACCAGTGCACATCATTGCAGTCATATATATACACACACACACACACACACACACACACACACACACACACACACACACACACACACACACACTAATGGAAAGAGGACCCTCACCACACTGTGCTTCGTCGGAGGCGTCGGGGCAGTTGGGCACCCCATCACACACACTGCTGTTGGACACACACACACCAGAGGCACACTGGAAGTCTCCGGCTGGACACGGCTCTGGAGGGAAAAAAGGACAATAGGAATATAATTATTGTGTGTGTGTGTGTAAGTATCTGATTGTGTGTGTGTGTGTGTGTGTGTGTGTGTGTGTGTGTGTGTGTGTGTGTGTGTGTGTGTGTGTGTGTGTGTGTGTGTGTGTGCATGCATGTTTTCGTCTGAGTGTGTGTGACCCTGTGTGTGTGGCCCTGTCTGGTGTGTGTGTGTGTGTGTTTGATTATATGTGTGTAATTGATTGTGTGTGTGTGTGTGTGTGTGTGTGTGTGTGTGTGTGTGTGTGTGTGTGTGTGTGTGTGTGTGTGTGTGTGTGTGTGTGTGTGTGTGTGTGTGTGTACGTGTACATGTATGTGTGCATGCATGTGTTTGTCTGTGTGTGTGTGTGTGTGTGTGTGTGTGTGTGTGTGTGTGTGTGTGTGTGTGTGTGTGTGTGTGTGTGTGTGTGTGTGTGTGTGTGTGTGTGTGTGTGTGTGTGTGTGTGTGTGTGTGTGTGTGTGTGTGTGTGTGAGATAACCAGGGTGCGATTTGCCGGGGGGGATTGTCCCCCCTTCTGGTTTTTATCTCTGCTGGAAAAATATCCTCGCGAATAGGCCTATCAAAATAAACTAACAAAAATGTTGACATGACAGGCAACTTGTGACCCTTTTCTGCAGTCTACATTGCACTCACTTTCAAAATTGCCCGACGTGGTGGAAGCTTTGATGTTTACGAGGTCCCGGACTCAACAGCAAATATGCAACAAAGTTGCGTTCTGTACGGGGATTAGTAACATATCACTAATGCAAACGACCTGCGAAAAGGAAACGCCAAAGCTGCAGTTCGTCCTTTTTTGATGGACTATCAAATAGGAAACAACCTACCTAACTACTTGGCTAATGCCTACAAACAGGCGCGCAAAAAGGGCGCATTGCATTGCATTGTGCAGCGTCAGTGGGGGAGCAAACAAAGGAAATGTTAAAAAGACATTTGGTTTGAAATAGACTACTTTGCTTCCAACTCCCGACTGTTCTTGAGTGGCTATGCAAACAGACGCACCGACAGTAGGCAGATGTTGCGAGAGGCGCCCTGTCCTGATCACTTTCTTCGGGGTTTCTTAGACTGCAGAGGAGGTGCGCGTTGCGCCCTCTCGCTAATTGATGAGGTGCCTATTGGATGCAGAATGCAAATGGCAAAAAAGCAGGTGGTCTAGGAAGGGAGGTGCTTTAAAATGGAGCAGAAAAGTTGAATTAATAGAAAGAAAGAAGAAAGAAAAGAAAGAAAGCACCACAATCAAATAAAAGACTGCAAAAGGCAGAAATTAGGCCTACCTAAGTCACTGGAACTAGGCTATATGAAACCAACAGTCATCTGTGTGCAAAAGTGCGTCCTGGCAATCAGGGTGAACCGAACCGAATAGGCTAAACGTGGCTCTTCTCTTCAGTTGTATACGCTGCTTTAGGAAGGGAGATGCTTTAAAACGGAGCATAAATGGATTGTAAGGGCACCACAAGCAAATGAAAGACCCCAACAGGTAGGCATGAAAGCTAATTGAATTAAGATTACGATATGAAACCGTCACCTGTGTGCAAATGTGCGCCCTTGCCATCAGGAAAACTGAAATTGTTTAAGTATTTCTGTCTGCACGTTAGGCTATGAAGCCGTTGTGCCTTAATCGTAAATCTAGGCTACTGTCAAGGCAGACGGAATGGGTGGAGCGCCTGAACATGTAATGAATTTGTATCACCCGACTAAAAGTTTGTAGAAAGTTGCAACGCATGAGGACGACACCTTGAAGTAGCCCCCTCTGCCTACACTCGGTGGCTATTTCTAGGGTTAGTGCGCTTAGGATTGTGAGTGACTGAAGTGTCTTTGGCACACGAAATGTAGGCTACAGAATTCCCCCGTCGCGATTTCAATGTAATATTTTTGCGAAAGAGATGTCCAACTGTAGTACAAAAAAAAACACCTCTCAATGAAGACGCATTGTCTTAGTGTCCGTGTCCGAAATGGGAAAAAAAACACCCTGTCCCCTTGTTTTTGACTGAATTAAGTGTTATTCATTTGATACCACCCAATATTGAGCTGTTAGTCGTGTTAACTTCATTTTGTGACGTCACGTTTCATGGAAAAAAACATCCCCACCTGGTGATAACCCTCACCGTGTTGGCCCAGTCTGGTGTGCGTATGTGTCTGTGTGTGTGTGTGCGTGCGTGCGTGCGTGCGTGTCCCTCACCAGGTTGGCCCAGTCCAATGCCTGTGCTGAAGTTGGCCTTGAAGCCTCTGTCGTTCCCTGAGCTGTCGGTGAACAACAGCAGCGTCATCTGATTGGTTGTTGAGAAGACGTCAGGAAAGCTCCGCTCTCCAGTGAACACACCTGTAGTGCACATGGAGGAATGTTTTCACATCAGCAATAATAACTGTGAAAACAGCTAGAATGTAAACAGGTTCATACACAAACAACCCTGAGACTCTCTCTCTCACACACACACACACACACTGAAGTAAACATATCCACATTATACACACACACATGCACGCCCCCAAGCACGCACGCAAGCGCACACACACGCACGGACGCACGCACGGACGCACGCACACACGCACGCACACACGCACGCACACACAAAATTACACACGTTGCTCACCCAGGAGTTTGCCGCCAGGCTCCGGCCCGTCTCTGACCTCCAAGATGTCGTAGGCCATCTCAAGGGCGAAGTCCAGGAAGTGCAGCTGGATGTTGCGGCCTGCGTGTGCGTGCAGGTTCCACACACCTGACATACCACAGGAGCATACAGTCAGAGGCGATTCTACGGTAAGCTGAGGCCCCAAGCGAAATTACAAATCACCACTACTTAAGTTTAAATGTTAGCTGTTATTAACCATCTATAGGCTCGGGGGCCCCAAGCGACTGCCTGCCTAGCCTGGTGACAAGATGCGCCTCTGCATACAGTAGATGTGAACACTAGATATACCGCGTTGACCACTCCCTAGTAATATTGGAACGCATGACTGAAAGTTAGATCCCCTCGCCACCTTCAGCCTGCAAATGCAAATTTGGCAAATGCGGCATATAGTTTTTTTCAAATTTCGATTATTGCCGTGGGCATTTCCGGAGCAAATGAACTTTTAATTAAATGAAAGCGCTTCAAAGCAGGGCTTTGAACCGTTATTTTTTTCCAAACGTTCCGTTCCGAACAGAAACGGAATTATAACGTTTCCGGTTCTGAGTTCCACCAATATATTGACGTTCCCGAACCGGTTAGAACCAAAAAATATTGTTCCCGGAACGGTTAATTTCGTTCCTGTCAGCTGATTACTCCCCATAGGCCTAACTGACGTTAAAAAAGAAAGACGGAAGTGCAAATGAGTCAGCCTACATTCAAAACTGTTTATTCAAGCGGATGAAAAGAATATCCTCCAGAATTTTGTCATTCAGGGACGACCTAAGCGGAGAAGCAGAGAATAAACCTCAATGATGAAAATGTGCGCTCCACGCTGACTTGGGTAACAGGGAGCACTATGATGGACATTGTGAGTTTGTGCATATTTGAAGCGGCCATGGATGCCCAATGACGCCGAACATTGTCGGTGCGCTTTGCACGTACTTCCCTGCAATGTCTTACAATAATGCAATGCAAACTCTGTCCTTTTGTATGACAGTGGTTTCTCTTAATTAAGATGTGGAGTGAAGACTTTGTAATCTACAGCTCTCCCTCCATTCAGTCAGAGAATGTCTGATGTCACACAGGACGTGAACCTCAGCCGCCATAGTAACGTGCGCAGGCAAATAATGACTTTGTTTGTTTGTTTGAGGAACGGTATTAACCGGTATTAACCGGTTACCATTATTTTTAAATAAGTGTTCCTGTTCCAGAACATAAAAAATAATAACGTTTCCGGTTTCGTTTCTGTTCCCTGTAAAATACAAAAAGTTTCTGGTTTTCGTTTTCGTTCCTTGAACCGGTTCGAAGCCCTGCTTCAAAGCATTGAAAACTGCAAGACTGATACACACAACAGCCAATAAAATGTTGTTCAGTATCTGACTGCTTGTATTGTCTCATGACTGATGAAAAATTCCATTGCTTTCAGTAGAATCGAATCTTTACCTCCCCAATCGCAATCTTAATCGAATCGTTAGGGCCGTGCCAATGCACACCACTAACAAAAAGCCTGGCAGCAATCTGCAATTGGTGACTGTTATTTATTATTTAATTCCCATTTTGCTTCTATAATGTGCTTATTTTACAAAGAGGAAAATGTAATAAAGGTGGAAGAGACATATTGTTGATTGACAGTTTGTAAAGGAAGTGGGTGGGCGGGGCTTGTGTTGATTGACAGTTAGTAAAGGAGGTGGGTGGGCGGGGCTTGCGTGCTCACAGGTGTGCTTGTTGCCGTATCCGCTGGGGTAGTTGGGGGAGCTGAGTGTGGTGTTGGGCTCCCACAGCTCAAACGGGCCCCCGCAGTCAGCTGAGGGATACACACACACACACACACACACACACACACACACACACACACACACACACATACATATGCATACACACACGCGCGCACACGCACACACACACACACACACATACAAACATGTACACACACAGACATACACATGCGCAGATTGCGCACACACACACACATTAACGATTAGTGGGGTAAAAAACTAAAAAACTCAAATCAGTGCATACTGTGTGCCATAATACAAAAGTGTGAACCGTGTGCGTGTGTGTGTGTGTGTGTGTGTGTGTGTCTTCAGTAAAGCAGAGGAATGCGTGTTAGTGTGTGTTTGTGTGTGAGTGTGTCATCACTTATGTGGTATGGGTGGAGGAATGGGTGCCGGTGGAACTGTGTGTGTGTGTGTGTGTGTGTGTGTTTCAGCTCACCTGGTATGGGTGGGGGTGTGGTTGGCGGTGGTACGGGGGTGGGGTCAGGTGGTATAGTACGTGTGTGTGTGTGTGTGTGTGTGTGTGTGTGTGTGTGTGTGTGTGTGTGTGTGTGTGTGTGTGTGTGTGTGTGTGTGTGTGTGTGTGTGTGTGTGTGTGTGTGTGTGTGTGTGTGTGTGTGTGTTGTAGCTCACCTGGTATGGGTGGTGGTGTGTGTGTGTGTGTGTGTGTGTGTGTGTGTGTGTGTGTGTGTGTGTGTGTGTGTGTGTGTGTGTGTGTGTGTGTGTTTCAGCTCACCTGGTATGGGTGGGGGTGTGGTTGGCGGTGGTACGGGGGTGGGGTCAGGAGGTCCTCCTTCACACTCTCCGTCACTCATGCTGATGTCATCCAGGGCCACGTCATTTCCTCTCATGTTCCTCTTCCTCGCCTCAAACACAACCTCAAGACAACAAACAAAACACACACACACACACATCTGAAACTGTCCAGGTGCTAAGACATAACCACAGCTGCACTACAGGTGGACTAGGTGCTGAGACACAAATACAGTATGTCTCGTAAGTGAGTACACCGCTCACATTTGTGCAGATTTGTAAGTATATATTATTTTTACATGGCTGTATTTAGATTTTTTGAGAATGAACAACAAATTTAAGCGGTTATATATGTTGTTAACAGCTCACTTATCATTGTGTGAAAGTGAAATTTCTTTAATGTTGTCCTATTAAAAGATATACTTACAAATCTGCAAAAATGTGAGGGCTGTACTCACTTATGAGACATACTGTAAAACATATGACTCCCTCATTTCATTCCCTTAAGGTTCTCTTAAAGGCCTCGAACACATTTTGAAGAGCAAGTGGATGTCATTCAGATCTATCAGGGCCAGTTGCCAAACTGGAAGGCACATTCTGTGAAAGAAGAGTAGGTGAAGAGTATATGCAGGTATACAATTGCCATGGTTGTACTTGTACTATTTTGTGCAGTATCTGTTATTAGGTGTGTGCAAGTATATGTCTATGGGTGTGTGCGTGCGCGCACGTGTGTGTGTGTGTGCGCGTGTGTATGTGTGTGCGTGTGTGCGTGCTTGCGTGCGTGTGCGTGCGTGCGTGCGTGCGTGCGTGCGTGCGTGTGCTTGGGCGCGTGCTTGGGCGAGTGTGTCTGTGAACGCATGTGTGTCTGTGTTTAAGCATGTGTCCATGCATGTGTACAGTATGTGAATGTGTGTGTACAGTATTGTGTGTGTGTGTGCATCTCTGTGTGACTAGTTCTTACTGTAATGTCTGCAGTGGTGTTGAGTGTGACTTGGCCGTAGTTCCAGTGATCTCCGTAGTTATTCTCCTTAAGGAACAGCTGAGAGGAGGTGTCTTTCGTCTTCATCCAAACTCTCAGGCTGCTTATCTCAGACCCATACATGTGATACCTGCACACAAATATTATGCTGGGCAGTCATGGGTAAGCAGTTAGGACAGTATTTCCCCAACCTTTTTGTCTTGTGTACCCCCAAGCCTTTTCGTTGTGCCATGAGTACCCCCTAAGTCAAGTTTTTTTTTTACATTTTTCCAAGTACCCCCTGCAGTGTGCTCGCGTACCCCTAGTGGTACACGTACCCCTGGTTGGGAAACACTGGGTTGAGGCATCAGACTTGTAGCCCAAATGTTGTCGGTTCGACTCCAGACCTGCCAGGTTGGTTGGGGGAAGTAATTAACCAGTGCTCTCCCCCATCCTCCTTCATGACTGAGGTACTCTAAGCATGGTACCATCCTGCTGCACTGCTCCCTTGGGGCGCCATTGGGGACTGTCCCCTTGCACGGATGAGGCATAAATGTAATTTCGTTGTGTGCAATGTGTTTCTTTCTGTCTCCCCAAATCTTACACCATTCACACCACTCTGTCACTCTCTCTCATTCTCTCTCAAACACACACATACACAGACGTACGAACCAGAAGCTGAGGCACATTGGGCCAGTGGAGGGCGCCAGAGGAAGGCTGTGGAGTCTGAAACTCTTCTCAAAGTTCCCGAAACCTCCTGGAGTCACTATGTAGAAACCTGCCATATGACAACACAAGAGACATTCAGAAACACACTACTACTTACAACAATAACAACGATAACAACAACACCAACAGCAGTCATGATTCCTCTGTGTCACCTGATGTATTGCCCAGGGTGTGGTCTGCACTGGGGCCATGAAAGAGCAAACCCACTACTAACACCACTACTGCTGTAC
>NC_085860.1:54370318-54382818 GCF_034702125.1 Engraulis encrasicolus | reverse complement strand
CTCATCACCTTGCTCTGAGGAAGACAAGTGGATAGAGGTGGAAAACAAATCTCACCTTAAGTTTATAAACAGGCTGGACCAATGTACAAATGAGCTTATTGTGCAGGTGGTAGATCCAAGTTGTAGCTCTGTGAACACTGGCATTAGTGCCTTCACTTGCTTTCAGTTGTTAAGCATAAAATGTGTATATAGCATGAATGTGTGATGTATTGTATTATTGATTTATGTATTTTGTTGTATCTCGTGTGGGCCTCGAGCCTGTAATGAAGTTTATATAGGCACCTATACATAAAGGTAGACCTGTGCTTGTTAGTCAATGTAAATCAATGGAGAACACTTTCATTTTTTGAGAGAAAGTCCCTTCTGCACTTATTTACATTGCTCAGGTCCATGTACAAGTCAAATATGGCGGGTAGTTGTCTTCACTTGGGTTTCTTTCTCAAACTGTCCATATCTCCATCAAATGTGCAGCCTAATAACAGTAACGACTCTTGCTGCACAAGGTTCAACAGCACCCTCTGCAGGTCAAAGAAATAATAGCTAACAAATTGTTTGTAAATATATGTATTTTTTAAAATCTTTCTATGTAGGCTGCAGATTAAATGGAATACCATACATGTAGAAAATTATATGTTTAAAACTGTAATATCTATGTCCTATTTGGAGGAGCTAATTATTAATATGAATTAATTGATAAAAGGAATGGAATGGTGTATTACTGAGTGAGCCATTGTTACAGAGACATAATACTCCTAGAATCTCTGATTGTGAGTGTGAGAGAGAGAATACATGTGTGTGTGTGTGTGTGTGTGTGTGTGTGTGTGTGTGTGTGTGTGTGTGTGTGTGTGTGTGTGTGTGTGTGTGTGTGTGTGTGTGTGTGTGTGTGTGTGTGTGTGTGTGTGTGTGTGCGTGCATGCATTCTCACCGTCTGCGTTGAGGGCCATCCATGACACCACGATGAGAGCCACGGCGGCGGCGAAGAGGACGACCACGAGCACACACAGCAGCACCTCCAGCGAGGAGAGACGACCCCCGCACCGCGACATCACTACGCTGCTCTACTCACCTCTCCCTCTCTCTCTCTCTCTCTCTCTCTCTGTCTCTGTCTCTCTCTTCTCCACCCTTTCTGACTCCCTCTGCCCTACCTTTAGCCCCTTCTCTGCTCACCTGTCTCTGCCTCTGCCTCTCTCTCTCTCTCTCTCTCTCTGTCTCTGTCTCTCTCTCTCAATGCCTTCTGAGTCCCACAACAGAATTAGAACCAAAGAAGTCGTTCAGTTGAAGAGATTAAACATTAAACACGTTTCTATCTAATAATGCCCTGGATGAATAAGAATCTTCACAAACTCTCTCTCGCCCCTCACATAGACACACGCTCACTCAGTTACACACATCTGCCCTTGCAGAAAGAAGGCTCAAACACAAGCGCACACACAAACACACACACGTGCTCACTCACTATCTAGCAGGTGCTCACAAACAAGTCTTCTCACTCCTTGTCTGAAAGGGTCCTCAGGTATACCATTCTTCGCCTCAGATATTGTTATACCTTAAATACATGCATTCTCTTGCTCTGATCTGAAAAAACAACAATATGACACCTGAAGCCCTCGGTCCTGTGTCAAACTCTCTGCTCTAGAGTGCAGGAGGCAGTGGGGAACTATGGGTGTGCTATTTATCTGGCCTGTGAAGGTAGCACGGCTGTAAACTTTATTGAGCTGTAAACACACTGATATTAGCGATTATCTCTCTTGGGTACTAATGCAATGTGTAAGCTTTACATAGACATAACCATGAGCAGGCCCGCCGACAGGAGGGGACAAAGGGGTATGTTCTCCCGGGCCCAGGGAAACATGGGGCCTAGAATTGGGTCTCCATTACATTGCATGTATTGGATAGGGGATCCTTTCAGATGTCTTTGTCCTGGGCCCAGCAAAAGCTGTCGAGGGCCTGACTCTGGGTGAAGGGAGAGGTGGGGAGTAGATGTTGTTGTCCATCTCAACTGAATGATATGGGTTGTCATGTGATGACGAAACACCCATAAACAACTACTGTACTGTATGCTCTTTCTACTGTTCAGGCCAAACAGGACAAACTATGGATTCTGATTGGTTGCTTGCTAAGAGGTCTGCCCATTTCTCCGACGGCCCTGTGGTCCGACACGTGGATATTTGCTAATAGTTTAATGGTGTCAATCAGGGAAGCCGTGAGGTTATCTCGGGCCCAGAATTGGGTCCCCATTAGGCCTACATTTTCAAATGACTTTACTTTCATATTACTTTGTACTAGACCACTAGACATTAGACCAACGCTATCAAAGGCCCTCCTCTCAACCATTCATATTTTGGGTCCGTGTGTTTAAATTACAGCTACATGGTAGTGCAATTTTTGGTTTTCTTCAGCTGCCTAAAGTGTTTTAAGTGGAATGGTCCCTTATTTGACCTCTAATTAAAGTTATTTTGTGTGGCTACAGCCAGGGCTACTGACAGCTTTTGATGGTGCCCTGCCCGGTACAAAGTCATCTGAAAGAGTACCGCAGCAAACACATACAACGTAATAATGAGGACCCAATTCTCAGCCCCCTTTCTTGCACTTCCCTGACTACAGCCCATGGAGGACTACAGAGACAAGTCACAACAGAGACAAGTCTTCACTCTGTTATAAGCATGTGAGCCAAGAAAACATTTTGATGCATTATTGGAAGGTTAAGACCTGAAAATACTTTCTGTTGCTATATACACAGTAGGCTTTCGCTGGGCCCAGGACAAAGTCATTTGTAAGGGCCCCCTACCGAATACGTACAATGTAAATGGGGATCCAATTATTGGGCCCCAATCTCCCTTGGCCCCGGACAACATACCCCTTTGTCTCCCCCTGTCGGTGGGCCTGAGCATTTGAGCCAAGAAACCAATTTGAATGTATGATAAGGTTACTGAAGCTACTTTGTGTTGCCACATACAGTAGGTTGGCATTAAAACAAGGTGCTTTCTCATACAACTTGGTATTTTTTATGAAGATTCCCTCCATAGTTTCTGATCAATACTGCATCACATTCAGGGATAAATGATTGACTGAGTTTTAAGGCTTTACTGCGCGACACTGTCACTCCAATCACAGGTGAGAGTTCAATTGTTTGACCGAAAAGATTAGATGTCGTGGAAATTTGGTCATTTGTCAAACGAAATGACAGCATTATCAAAAGTGAAAACTGTAAACTGAGTGTGAGCTGTTCATTACAAATCAGTTACAGTTCCATCCAAAGTAAACACAGTACATCACGTTCTGCAGTTGAGGGTTAAATGGGTAAAATGTCAAATGGATGTGTTGCACACGTTTAAGTCAAGTCAAATCAGCTTTTATTGTCAATTTCTTCATATGCGCAGGTCATACAAGGAAACTGAAATTTTATATTGTGAGTCCAGCAGGGCTTTTAAATAGTACAATACAATTCATGTAGAGTTGTGGAACTGGTATCATACATTAAATGTAGTGTATGTAGGCCTACTTTTTAGTAGTTTACTTCCAGAAGTTATGTTGCCCATTCATAAATGTCATACTCCTATTCTTTGGAACAATCTGCCCGACCACACTCAAAATGCCCCTTCACTGGCCACGTTTTAAACCCATCTTTTCCTGGAGGCTTATGGCTGCTACGCACACACACACACACACACACACACACACACACACACACACACACACACATTTCTACACAATACCATGTTAAGCGATCTTTGATGTTTTGAAAGGCACTATATAAAACGAAAGTATTATTATTATTATTATTATTATTATATTTCTCATGATTATTTTCCTCCCATCAGGGCCACTGGCAGCTTTTGCTGGGCCTGGGATGAAGTCATCTGAAAGGGCCCCTCTCTCAATACATACAATGTAATGTAATGAGGACCCAATTCTGCACATTCTAAGTAGATAACCATCACATTTATCTTATTATACTTCTTATTATTCAGTATTTATTTTAAGGCAGTGTAACAGAGTATGTTGTAAACAATACAAATGGAAATGAAAAAAAAAAACTCAAAAACGGTACAATACATTATATAATATATTATATACATTTACAATATGAAACACCCAATAAAGTGCAATTTTAAACATACAGTAGATATCAATAGCAGCATATTGTAGCAGCTGATGAACAATTAAGGAAGAAAAGGCATGAGCAGAACAGTCTTAAAGGGACACTGTGCAGGAAATGGTCAAAAAAGGTACTGCAACTATGCTGCTCATTGAAACTGGGCTGCCTATTGCCAAATTTGATCTTTACATGAAAGTTTACTAAGGAATAAACAAATATGTTCTAGTATGGTCCAAGTAGTCATTTTTGCAGCTAAAAATGGCTATTGTTTTAAATTCAAAATGGGGGACCATGGAGAAGATCCCCCTTTTCATGTATGAAAAGTGCAATTTTTCCAGTCATAATGAATACCGGTACTTAGAATTTGATGGTGGTGGTAAGTATTCATGAAAAAGGTAACATTAGTGAATGGGCAGCATGAATTCTGGAAATGAACAACTAAAAATCTCACACAGTGTCCCTTTAAATTGATCATTTCAATAACAGGAACCAGACAGCACCCAACAGGGATCGTAGTAGCGAAAGTGCTCAAGAGCTGTTGGATTGTGTGTGATCTTGTGCCTATGCTGCTCATCTGCCAAATAGGGACATTTTAACAGACAACTTAATAATCTTGAATTACTTTTAACTTTTTTTACGTTTAAACACAAAACTCTTTTGGCAAGCTAACAATTTTGTCTCTCTTTTCCTTATGTACTATGTACTGTAGCAGCACACACCATATGGGAAGGTGTGTGTGTGTGTGTGTGTGTGTGTGTGTGTGTGTGTGTGTGTGTGTGTGTGTGTGTATCTCAGGTGTTCTGCCTGGTGTGTGTGTGTGTGTGTGTGTATCTCAGGTGTTCTGCCTGGTGTGTGTGTGTATGTGTGTGTGTGTGTGTGTGTATCTCAGGTGTTCTGGTGTGTGTGTGTGTGTGTGTGTGTGTATCTCAGGTGTTCTGGTGTGTGTGTGTGTGTGTGTGTGTGTGTGTGTGTGTGTGTGTGTGTGTGTGTGTATATATCAGGTGGTTTGCCTGTTCATCTGTTTGCGTTTGCGTCTCCTCTTGTTGCGTCGGTGCCCCTGCTCCTCCTGCTCCTTCGCTGGTGCCCTGAGGAGGCGCGGTGGAGGGAGACTCGTCACCGGCTGACTACTCCCCCACTCCTTCCACTTCCTGGGCACCACCTCCAGTCTCCCTCGCTCCCTCTGCGGCCTCCTCTTCGCGGGGGGCTTCGGCCTTTCCCTCCCTCTCGGCTTCCCAGGCACTTGGCACAACGGCGGTGGAGGAGTCTTCTCTCCATCTCTCATTTTCCCCTTATCAGGAACCAGCAATTTCTCTTTCTCTTTCTCCTTCTCCTTCACCATCTCCCGCTCTCTTTCCTTCTCTCCAAGTTTCGGGGTGGCGCCCCCAGCCTCCCCAGCCTCCCCTCCTCGCTCCTGCTCCTGCTGCTGCTGCTTCTGCTGCTGCTGCTGCTCCTGCTGCTCCTGCTCCCGTAGCGGGGGGGTCATCATGGGCAGCAGGGGGCTGAAGGAGGAGGCCCAAAAGGCGAATGGAGGCCAGGGCTGGAGGGGGCCCGGGGTGGAGGTGCTGAAGGGGCTGAAGAAGGGGTGGGGGGGCAGCTTGAGCAAGGGGTGCTGCTGCTGCTGCTGCTGCTGCTGCTGGGGGGGGAGGAGGGGGGTGAGAGGAGAGGCCTGGTGCTGGGAGACGTGGGTCAAGTGTGGCAGGGGAGACGGACGGCAGTTGCCCAGCTACAACATGAACAGAACACCAGAGAGTGAATACACACTAGGGATGCAAACGATTAATCGTTTAATCGACTTTAATCGATCAATGCGTTAATCGATATATAAATAATTGAAATAGAATTAATTTAAATGTGGTATTTTATCTCAATTTTGAATTAATTTTTTTAGATTTAGTAGGTTTTTTTCTATAAACATTGAGATTTCGGGGGGAAAACGGTGCACTTCTCTACTACATGGCCGACCCGGGTTTGATTCCAGCCCCGGTCCTTTGCCGATCCCCCCCACCCCCCTCTCTCCCAACTCACTTCCTATTACTATCTTCACTGTCCTATCTCATAAAAACTAATAAAGGCTTGAAAAGCCCCCCAAACAATACTCAGAGTGAATGCACACAATTACTATGACAAATAATAAAACACAAATACTACAACAAATAATAGACACAAATACTATAACAAATAATGATTAAAAAGTAAATAAAAAATCTAAGAATATCCTAATTTCTTTCCATTAAATGTCCTAAATACTGTACACTACAGTAATAATGCACTGTAATGGCAGAAGCCATGTACTGTATTTGCCATGTTGTGCCTTGTGCGTTTACTGTGCTTGTTTCGCATGAAGTCAAGGACATATTTTTGTGGGTAAGAGAATGATACAATGGGTTAAATTTAGCACCCCCTCAATAGCCTGATAAACCAGACTAAATATGGATGTCTAATTTAGTCTGGCCTCGATGCATAATACATCCGAAGATTGTTGATGAGAACAACCTTCCCTCAAAACCCTGCCCGCTTTGATTCAAAACACATCTTTGCTTTGTAATTGGTTTGCCAGATTCATGGCATTCTGGCTTCATTGAATCATTATGCGAGGCCAGACCCACCCGTAGACAAAACATTTTGCCGTCCAGCGGGTGGCGCTGGTTCACCAGGCTACCACCTCAAGGCCTTCCAAGGCTCCCTTTAGCACCCCCTCAAGGCCTTCCAGGGCTCCCTTGTCCCCCACTTTGAAAAGCACTGGGTTAGGGTTCCTATCAAGTTCCCACTTTGAAAAGCACTGGGTTAGGGGTTTTACACACCAGGGCGGTAAAGCGTCGCAGAACGGCCGCGTTTTTTACCGGCGTCAGTGAAAATACGTACATTGAAACATATCTGTCCTTACACACCAACCGGCGGTAGTCGGGCGTCAGCGGCGCGGGAGCCGGCTCCGCACCACGCTGCATTTGGAAAATAGAACTCGAGCGTATTTTTCACGCCGGCGACCGGCGGCAGAGAGAGTAGAGAGAGAGAGGCTCCATTGGCCCATTGTTTCCGGGTTCTATTATTGGGGGGGGAATCCCCCTTTAGACAGACCTAGGCAGACCTGAGGACTGTTCTATCAAAAATACTGGATATGAGAAAGATTACGCAAACCACGCCCACTCAATGCAAAAGCGTGGGCTCAAGTTGGGTCTCCTAAGGGGGCGTTGTCCCCTCCTTCTTCTTCTATTTTTGAGGTGTTTGCTCAAGACGTGCGCTACCGCCATCTACAGCGCTAAGGGGACTTGATTTATTCTCAACCTCAGGACTCCGAAGGTCTCCTAACCGAAGGTCTCCTAAAGGGGCGTTCACCCGACATAAAGTGGATACCGGAAAAGAAACAAAATGACGCTTCTTGGTTAGATCCAGTTTCTTTGGTTCTATTCAATGCTAGGAGCATTATGACACGCCCCTTTAGGCAGACTGAAACCTGGTCATGTTAGGTGCCCATAGAAACCTATTATGTTGGCATATCTCTATACTTAAAGAATCTCTGCCGGCGGTGTCTCATTCATGGCAAAGTAGCACGCTAGCTTTGGCTGTGGGGGGGTTTTGAACAGGACTGGCCGCGCACGCCTACGCTGTCAGTGTGAAAGGCAGAGAAAAACACCAGACGAAACTAAGCAGAAAGGCCGCGTTCGTCCCGCGACCGTTACGTTCGGCTTTGGTATGTTTTACCCCTTTCTCTGCCTTTCACACTGACAGCGTCGGCGTGCGCGGCCAGTCCTGTTCAAAAAAACCCCACAGCTAAAGCTAGCGTGCTACTTTGCCATTCATTTGAATGAGACACCGCCGGTTGCCGGCGTGAAAAATACGCTTTACCGCCCTGGTGTGTAAGACCCCTTAGAGTTCCTATCAAGTTCCCACTATGAGAACCACTGGGTTAGAGTTCCTACCAGGTTCCTTCCAGGCGTTTGGTCTTGGGATCTAGAGTCTCCATGGAAATTAAATCCGTTCAAGGTGGAAGTCTGTGGGCACACGACTCTCCTGCAGGAAACACGCACACACAAACGCACGCACACGCGCAAGCACACACGCACGCACGCAAGCACGCACGCACGCACGCACGCACGCACGCACGCACGCACGCACGCACGCACACACGCACACACACACACACACACACACACACACACACACACACACACACACACACACACACACACACACAGAGAGAGGGAGAGACACACGTGTGTATCTTGGTCAGGGGTCAGACTGGCATGTTTTAGAATGATGAGGCATCATATACCTGTCAAGGCAGCCTATTATTACTGTTTTTTCATGCCATGATATTGTCTCACCTATCTTACTGCATCACCGTATGGAGCCAAGTCTCCCAGACATCAATTAAAGCCATTTTATCATTATACAAACAGGCATTGAAGATACTGGATCAGAAACCAACAATGTGGCACCACTGCCTCATAGTGACGAAATATAACCTCCTAAGCTTTGAAAGTTTTCTTTTCTTTAAATGTGCAAATAATCTTGCTCCTGCTGTATTATGTCCTTTTGTTACAAAAATAAGCACAAGGGCGGCCACCAAAGGTGCAGTGAATGGCAATTGCATAGCAGAGGTGCGCAAAACTTCTTTTGGCCAGTCGAGTTTTTCAGTGATTGGAACTCAAAGGTGGAACAGTTTACAAACAGTAATAAAAACACAAACCGAGTTCAAAGCATTTACCAGACAACTGAAACACTGGCTGAAGGAAAACCAAATATGTAATCATCATAATACACAAAATAGATAACACACATACATGCACACACAGCATATACAGGTCACACACACCATATTGTTCTTCTCTCTTCCTGCACAAGGTTTTAATGTTATAGGAATTGTGTTTTAAGACAGCATATAATTGTAATTGTATATGTTTACACTGTATATGTTGTGTATTTTGGAATATTTTAGGTGATTGGTGTATTTTATTAGAGTAGTATGCCTGACCAGGGACTGAGGTTGCAAATTAGCTAACTAGCTATAAACCGCTTTGATGTACCCACATCTGCAAGCTGTGCCATGGCCTTGCCTTGTCATGTTTGTAATATTGTGCACTGCATAGTCCCTGTTAAATAAACTCCAAATAAAATAAATAAATAAAATGTGCTATGCAATACCACCATGACACACCACACCGTGTGCACATACATGAAGGCAGGCACCTGTGCGCACACACGCAGGCACTCAGGCAGGCAGACGGGCGCACACATGTAGACTGAAGTGCCTTAAAGTGATACGGTCCCATGGGCTCATATTACACCTCCCCTTGAGTTAAATAATTGAGTTTGACCTTTCTCCTATACTTCCTGCCGTTCTCTGAGTACAGCAGTGCAAATTTTACCTCCAAGCTAGCAGTTAACATTGAGTCCTATGAGACCAGTTAGCCACCAGCTGGTCTCATAGGACTCAATGTTAACTGCTAGCAAGGAGGTAAAAGTTGCACTGCCATCCTAAGAGAGCGATTGAAAGAACAGGAGAAAGGTAAAACTCAATTATTTTACTCAAAGGGAGGTGTAATACGAGCCTATTTCCAAAAATGGGACAGTATCACTTAAAGTACTGACCAACAGACAGACAGACAGGCCCTGTTAGTGATATGTCTTACCTGCCAGCATTGGGTCCCCTGTCCTCAGTGCCTGGAGATCCCAAGCTGCTAGTGTCATGGGTGCTCTCTGAGGAAAAAAAACAACAAAAAAAACATATGAGGGCCAAATGGAAAACACCCGTTTTCCCAGCTGGTTTAAGTCATGTTTTCGATGATGATGATGAGGATGAGGAGGAGGAGGAGGAGGAGGAGGAGGAGGAGAGACTTTATTTATCATGAAGCAAATTGAATTCATGGAGCAAATTGAATACAAGGCCGGCGCTAGGCATAGGTGGTTGCCAATGCCTACGGTACCAAATATCTTGGGGGGGGTGCCAGAAATCCCAAGTAACGGAGGCCAACTAGCAGTGTGTGGCGTGGAACATTAGTAAACCTCCCTCCCGAAGCCTCATACAGTATATCGGTAGTGCTTAGCTATCAGACTGGTCCTTTAGCGCAGCGGGTTCGTGCTCTGTCTCCCATGCGGTGAGATCGAGACCCCAGTCACCTCAGCTACACAAGCAAAAAACTCTTATACCTATACATTGGCAATGATTGTTCATAGGCATATTATCAGCTATGATTGGTCGGATGTATGACTATATGTTTACATGCCAAGTTCTAAATGCTCAAAATGGAAAGGGGGTGCTCGCCTAGGGCAGTGTTTCCCAACCAGGGGTACGTGTACCACTAGGGGTACGCAAGCACACTGCAGGGGGTACTTGGAAAATGTTTATTATTGTAACAAATGTATGGAGCAGCCACATCAGGAAAGTGAAAATGATATAGAAAATTAATTAGGGGGTACTCATGTTACAACTAAAAGGCTTAGGGGGTACGCAAGACAAAAAAGGTTGGGAAACACTGGCCTAGGGCACCAACTTGACTAGAACCGACCCTGCATGTATTCAGACACACTGCACATGCACCAGTCATGGTGTAGCTACGAGGTACTCTGCTACACAGTACAGGCACTTGACACCAGCATAATGAAGTACTCTTGTGTGCTCACTGCTCACCTAAACTAACCAACACCCCCCTGAATGTTGGTCCCTCCCAAACATCTACTCCAAGCCACTGCCATCTGCCTGTGGGTCAAAGACGTCTTTGTCATTCAGTGTTACGGACACCTTCCGCCGACTGTAACTGCAAAAAAACATGATTTTCAAATTGTTTCAAGTGAATGGATGACAGCCGAGGCTTTCATGAATTCCCTGTAACAATAAATCAATAAAAAGAGTCATGTTTTTTACAGTTACAGTCAGCAGAAGGCATCCGTTACACTGAATGACAATGTTATTTTGCACGTCTTTCACCCCTGTGCTACACTAAACAAACTAAAAGCCTCTTGGATGTCTAGCCCAATGTTTTTTTTCCATTTCTCCAAATGTACATCTGTGCCTCTATCCTCTGCTCTGACCTTGTGACATGTGCCTCAGTTTTACATTGGACATTTGTTTATAATATTCAGAATACCTACAGTATACAAAAGACACAAGGGCCCTATCTCAATGCCCAGTGTTCTAGCCTTGCTACTGTAGGAGGTGAAACGCCCAGTGAGTGATTGGATGCTCCACGGAGTTCACAAAAAGTATCCAATCACTGGGCGTTTCATGTCCTAGCAATGCCAGGATCCTTGACTTCGAGATACTCGGTTTCAAGTCGTAGGCCAGAGGAAAGGAGGCACGTTAGGAGAAATGATTTGCACTACATTACACTACTCTATGGCTGTACCTCTATGGTTGCTCCTCCCTGCTAAAGGTGCTTACCATTGCTGAAGTCCAGTTTCAGGGGGCGTCCGTACAGTGAGATGCCGTTCAGGAGGGCGATGGCGTAGGGCACGGCCTCGGCATGCTTGTACAGCACAAAGCCAAAGGTCCTCTGGCGGCCCTCTCGGTCCCGAGCGATGGTCACCCTCCTCACCGGCCCTGCCTGCGTTGGGGACATTGGACACATGAAAAAAACGATGCCATACTGTACTTACAACCTGTTGTCTTCAACTGTCTCGTCTGTTTATGTCATGTTCATGTCATGGGCAGTCATGGGTAAGCTGTTAGGGTGTCACACTTGTAGCCCAAAGGTTGCCGGTTCGACTTCCGACCCACCAGGATGGTGGGGGGAGTTATTAACCAGTGCTTTCCCCCATCCTCCTCCATGACTGAGGTACCATCCCACCACACTGCTCCCTTTCGGGCGCTATTGAGGGCTTCCCCCTTGGTGGGCATGGGTGAGGCATAAATGCAATTTTGTTGTGTCCCGTGTTTACTTGTGTGGTGTGGTGTGCTGTGTCACAATGACAATGGGAGTTGGAGTGTCAAAGTTGGGCTTTCGTTTTCACTGTTCTGTGGCACTAAGGACATTAAAGATGTGAAAGACATAGGACTGTGAGAGAAGGAGAAAATGGGAGAGTAGGAGAAAATGGCCTGTGCGTGTGCGTGTGCGTGTGCATTGTGCACTTGATTGCCTGCCTGAAAATGTGACACAGGGCCTAATGAGTGAATAATTTATGGGACATTTGAGCATGCATCTAAAGAACGTCAAGTTTATGCTTGGGCAGACTTGAGAGAACACATCTTTCCAATAACCAAGGATTTTTGGAGAGGAGGAGGGTTTGAATACATAATACCTAGGCCTACCCTTGATAGTAAGTTAATACCCTACTCTACCCCAAGGTAAAAGTATTTTGGAGTGCATGACAGCGTTTTGACAGGGTTTTTTTTTTCAGTATAAACTAAATACATTGTAACATTTCTCGACAAGAAAAAATGATACACTTTGTAACAGGCTGCTGC
>NC_085860.1:54352818-54360318 GCF_034702125.1 Engraulis encrasicolus | reverse complement strand
AGGTGGAGGAGTAGGAGGGAGGAGGCAGAGGTGGAGGAGGAGGAGGAGGAGGAGGAGGAGGGAGAGGAGGAGGAGGAGGAGGAGGAGGGTGGAGACTGAGATGGAGGAGAAGGAGAACGAGGAGGAGAAGAAGGGAGAGGAGGAGGAAGAGGAAGAGAAGGAGATGGAGAGGAGGGAGAGAAGGGAGGAGGAGGAAGACGTGGAGGAGGGAGAAGAGGACAGGAGAGGAGAGGAGGAAGGATGAATAGGTGGGATGTATGTTTATGAAGAAAGAGGCAGCTGCAGTGTAGAACACCAGGAAGGTGGCCGACAACATGACGGCCTTGAAGATGAAGGTGAAGAGGAGGATGAGGAGGAGGAGGAGAAGAGGGAGAGAAGTGAGGAGGAGGAGGAGGAGAAGTCAGGAGGAGGAGGCAGGGGAGGTGAGGAGGAGGTGGAGGAGGAGGAGGAGGTGGAGGTGGGAGAGAAGTGAGGAAGAGGAGGAGGAGGTGGAGGTGGGAGAGAAGTGAGGAGGAGGAGGAGGAGAAGGTGGAAGGAGAAGAGGAGGAGGAGGGAAAGAAGTGAGGAGGAGGAGGAGGAGAGGGAGGGAAAGAAGTGTGGAAGAGAAGGAGGTGGAGAGGAGGGAGAGAAGTGAGGAGGAAGAGGAGGAGGAGGAGGAGAAGGAAGAGAAGGAGGAGGAGGAGGAGAAGAAGGTAGAGGAGGAGGAAGAGGAGGAGAAGGAGGAGGAGGAAGAGAGGAGGAGGAGAAGGGGACATGACAGCCTTAATCCTGAAAATGATGGTGAGGAGGAGGAGGAAGTGGAGGAGGATGGAGAGAAGTGAGGAGGAGGAAGAATGATGAAGAGCAGGAATGGAGTTGGGAGCATGAATCGGTGGGATGTATATGAGGAATGAGGCAGCGGCGGTGAAGAACACCACGAAGTGTTGTGGCGGACAACATGACGTGGTGTGACGCCCTGTTGCTCGGAAAAACTGAGTAAAAGTAAGAAAGTAAGAAAACCAGACTCAGTGCCTCCTCCTAGTTATTACTCCTCTTGGGTGCATTTCTCGAAAGCGTAGTTGTTAGCCAGTCAGCAACTTGCGTAGTTGCCAATGGCAAATTGCATTGCAAACAACAAAGTAGCTAATGAAGTTAGACACTATGGCTTCGATAAATACATCCCTGGATTGTGACAAGGAGGAAGAATGACGAGGAGCAGAAATGGAGTAAGGAGGGGTGTAGTGGGTGCGGTACGCGGGGGTACGCAGTACAAAAAGGAATGATCACATAGCAGTATTGCATGTGATTGACCAAACAGATGAAACCGGAGAAGCAATGACGGTAGATAGAGGACAGTTGGGGGGTTTAATAATCATAAGTTGCCTAATTATTTGATGACGTTAAAAATCGTGTACCCCCACTTTAAAGATCCCCACTACACCACTGGGAGTAAGGAGGGCGTAGGTGTACAGTGTGTCATCGTGGTGAACTGGGGATGCATGAGAAGAAGGGAGGGATAATGGAGCATGTTAACTCACACTGTGCTCGAGAGGTACAGGAGGAGGGCGGTAGAAAACATGACAGCTTTCATACTGAAGATGAGGAGGACGAGGAGGACGAGGAGGAGGATAAATAAATAATTAGGTGGGAGGAATATGAGGAGGAGGTGTGCGTGTGTGTGCGTGTGCGTGTGCATATGCGTGCGTGTGTGTGTGCGTGTGTGTGTGTGTGTGTGTGTGTGTGTGTGTGTGTGTGCGTGTGCGTGTGCGTGTGTGTGTATGTGCGTGCGTGTGTGTATGCGCGCGCGCGCGTGTGTGTGTGTGTGTGTGTGTGTGCGTGTGCATGTCTCATATAGGCCTCTGTGGTAGGAAAATGTGACACTTTTCTTCCAAGTGACCATGATGAGACAGATGAACAAATAGTAATTTATGGGACTGATATTTCAAGCTGAGCTTTAAAAGTGTGGGAGTTGTCTTGGCGAACCATTTGCTGAAACAACTACAGTATACGTAGTCGTAATGTCCAGACTGTAGGTGTATTCATAGTTCCCAGCAGCTCAATCCATTCCCATGGAAAAGTGACAAAGAAAAACAAATCGAGTCAAGTCAACGTCACATCGTTATTATAAAATAACGCTTGTGTGAACATATAACGTAGCTAAGCAAACGTACGAAACAGCGTTCCTAATTGTCATAGTTAAATGCAGTTCATGGTCTGGAGGTGTTCCTCTAATGATGTCGTGTTTACCACGGAGGTCATGTCACCATTGGGTGTCTGAACAGGAACAGGCAGCTATGGGGCATTTCCTGTCTGTAGTGTTGCTGGATAAAGTTCGCATCCTACTGCAAATAGCACTTTATGGTGCCTCCGTATTTTATATGGCACGTCTCTGTTAATCTGTCACTGAGCAGCAAGCAGGTTCCTCTAGTCTGTGTGATTCCTGAGTCCAGATACACACTAGAGCAGTCATCCAAGTGGGCCTTGAAATGAACCTAAAAGTCAAAATAATAGTCGACTCGTCTGTGTGTTATGGTTGATTTATTTATTTGTGTTTTATTGTTTATCGGGCCAGAGGTGGGCCCCAAACATTTGTGAACATTTCAAGTGGGCCCCAAGTTGGTATAGGTTGGGAACCCCTGCACTAGAGTGTGGCGTGGCGGCAGCGAGAGTACAAGCCGAGTAATGCCCTATATACAGACACAAGGGCTTTAAGTTTAAACAGAGGTTGTATAAAAACCTCATTGAATTCCAGCATCGTCGTCACCAGGGTGCGATTTGTTGAAGAAGCAGAAGGGGGGATATATTTGAGATTTGAATTAATCATTATCAATGGAGTTACATATAGCCACTATTAAAATCATGTAGGAAAAGAGGAGATATCAAACCAGAAGAGGGGACAATCCCCCCATCCCCCCAAATCGCACCCTGATCGTCACTACCGAATACAGAAGAGGGTGTGTAATAAAAAGGTGCCATAATGCTCTGGTATGTCCTTCCTTTCCACTTCGTGATATCCCTGTTCACAACAGACATCATGGCTGGATTGGGCATAAGGCATACAGGGCATTTGCCCGGTGGACTGTTGATGATTTTGGCCTGCTCCTCCCCTCAATGCAGTGGTATCAGTCCTCATGCCGCTACAGCTGACCTCTCTGAGTCAGATTTAAATATTAATTTTGGCTGTTGTGGTAAAAATAGTCCATAATCAATGACTAAAAATGTTGTCGCAAGCTTCGTTGTCTCTCTCAATGACTGGTCTTCGCTTAAAAAGTGCCCAGTCTGATTTTTCATCCCATTTCAGCCCTGACAGGCATTGTTTGTGTCAGTTTAGGAGTGAATGTGCTGCAAATAGTCACGTGCCACTTCTTCAGCCACTTCTACGACCGGTTGCTGCCAGAATCTTGTCAATTCGGAGCAGCCAGATACAATGGAATGTCCACAAACACACTCTCACTCTCTGCACATGTGCACAGGAAAAGGTCTAGGTCATATAACGTTCACTCACTGCTTGAGCATAAACACTTGTCTGTTTTAGCATGCTCAAGGCAAGTTACTGCAGTGCACTGCATTCCCAAGTTCAAAGTCCACCAAAGAGAAATCTGATATGTAGTAGAGTTTTAACGCACGTGTAACCAAGAGAGGGAGAGAATGAGGGTCCTCCACAGACCTGCCGAGACAAGTGCCACACTTGTAGCCAGGCCTTGCCCTCTGAGTGACGTAACACCTTCAGTGTTGCAACTAGTTGGGTCAAGAGCAATGCAAGTCCTTTCTGAGTTTCCGAAAATATGGGAACTCCTTTCACTGTCTTGGGAAGCAAACAACCATAAGCAAACCAAGGGAGGCGTGTCAACCTTGGGAAATGTTAAAATTGTTATGCTCTTGGTCAGACCAAGTCTCGAAGAGATTTGAACGTCGATGATAATCAGGCTACCACACTTGCACGCTTTAGTGGGCAGACCAGATGTATAGATATGATTGACAGCCCTTTCCTGCTGTAGCTGTAATCTAGATAACGTATGCTCTCTCTCTCTCTCTCTCTCTCTCTCCCTCTCTCGCTCTCTCTCTCTTTCTCTCTCTCTCTCTCTCTCTCTCCCCCATAGGACCATGGTTCCCCTCTCAGTTGGTTCCATCTGATCGGCGTGAGTCTGGGAGCTCACATCTCCGGCTTCGTGGGCACAAACCTGAACAGCTCCATCGGCAGGATCACAGGTGAGACTGGGCCAGTCATGTTGAAGGAGAGGATTGTGCACATCCCAGTACAGGAAAAGGTGCAGGATGAAGGCCAACTGTAGTTTCAAAGTGTCCACACACTTAAAGGGACAGTTTGGTCAATTTCAACATGCAGTTGTAATGCTCACACTACCCTGGACTTGTCAGTGCCTGAGATTTTTTTTCTTCTTCTTCAGCCGTTTCCGAGATCCTGGTCATTGTAACGGGGGCAGCTCTTTGTTTACATTTCAAAAAACATTTTTATTTATTCCCAAAAACATCCAAAAGGTTATAAAACATCAGCAGACAACTAGCAAACAGCAGTACCTTTTGGGAAAATATTTGGAGTTGGCCTATGTTTCATTTTTTAAAAATGTAAACAAACGCTGCCCCCATTAGAATTGCTCATATCTCGGACAGGGCTGAGCCGAAAAATGTGGCATCACCGGGTACTGACAAGTCAAGGGTAGCGTGAGCAATACAACTGCATGTTGAAATTGACCAAACTGTCCCTTTAAAGGGACACACCTTAAAGGGTCCACACACTTACAGGGGCATTCCACCAGTAGAGACATGAATATGTATTGAAAGTGGGTCATATATGCAGTAGAATAGTAGCATACGTTTCTAATTTGGTGCCTTCTTGGCAGAGAAAAGGCAGAAAATAACTTTTTAGTGTTTCTGGATTTGTGACAACAATCCCCATAATGCATTGCAATGCTCAAGTTCCACAGGCCACACCCAGGCAGCTCTACCAGTGACTTACTGGAGCCTCAATGCCAGTGATTTCAAAAGCACTGGCACACTGATCTGTGATAATGTGTGGCTTGTAGTCTCAACAGAAATCCACCTCTCTTACAATTCCTCCAACAATGATGTAAAAGTCGTCATTTTACGTCATTGTAGGAGGAAGTGTTAAGAGGTGAATACGGATTTCTCCTGTCTCTGGGAATTGAGAGTGTTGCACGACCATTCAAAAGTATGACCGGGTGTCTAGCAATGGAAAGCCTAATGCAAATGGTTGGAGTGTCCCTTTAATATCCTTTTTGTTGTATTTTATTATTTCATAGCAGGATGACGTTTCGACCTCAACAGTCTTCATCAGATTCAGATGCTCATGAAAACTACAGTTGGCCTTCGTCCTGCACCTTTAGGATGTGCACAATCCTCTCCTTCAACTAGGGCAGTCATGGCCTATAATAAAACCTGACTTTAGATCAGAGGGTTGCAGGTTCGAATCCCACCCTTCCCACTCTCTATGGCTGAGGTGCCCTTGAGCAAGGCATTATCCCCACACTGCTCCAGGGACTGTAACCAATACACTCCAAATAATTGGAAGTCGTTTTGGATAAAAACGTCCGCTAAGTGTACACTGTTTGCACATTTAAAGTCCTTTTTTCTTAGATTTTTTTTCTATTCTGAAGACAATGGTCAAAACATAATCCTGCCATGGAAGAAAAAGTAAGTAAATATTCAGTGTATGGTCATTGTTGCCGCTAATGGCGTTGTTCTTTTACCCCCACAGCCCTGGACCCTGCGGGCCCGGAGTTCACAGGGAAGCCCCCAGACAGCCGCCTGGATCCCTCTGACGCACAGTTTGTGGATGCCATCCACACAGATATGGATGGTAGGTCACAAAAGAATGCCTTTGTTCTCCTGAAAGTCTGTTTCTTATAGTTGCTGGCATATAACAAAAGATCTGATTTTGGTTTTGTTGTTTTTAAATGTCCTCCGTTTCACTCCACCTGTTGGTCTGTCGCTCTTGAATTTTCAGCCTTCTTCATGTTTTTCATGTTTGTTTTCTCCCTGAACCCTTCAGTGTTTCCATACCAGTGTTGTACCTGAACTAGTTCATGAACTAGTTCATAATTTGGGCTAACGTGAACTGAACGCTCACTATGACTAGTTCATTCTGGTGCCTGTGAAGGAACTGCATGTGCCTTCGTTTAGGGTGCCACATTTCCTTAGTGTTCAGGTGAAACCCCAGCCAAATACATTTCAAAAGAGCCCCAATAATATAAAATGACATTTAACACATATATTTTCACTGACCTAATAAAAACTGAATGCCTCTCTGTGGTTTTATATAGGCTTTGTCAATGGTATTGAACAATACTGTATACAGCTCACAATCTCTTGCAAAAAAGAACTATGTCTAGTTCATTTCTCAAAACTATGATCAAACTATTAACTATGAACAAACTAGTTCATTTTGAAATGTGTGAACTGAACTTTGAACTAGTTCCTTTAGGAGATGAACTTTCCCTACACTGTTCCATACTGTCCTGTTCTGACTGTCCTGTGTGTGTTGTGTGTGTTTTGATAGCGTTGGGCTTCCGGAAGCCTCTTGGCCATGTAGACTTCTACCCCAACGGAGGAAGCGACCAGCCTGGATGCCCCAGAACTATACTATCTGGTGAGACACACACACACGCACGCACGCACGCACGCACGCACGCACGCACGCACGCACGCACGCACGCACGCACGCACGCACGCACGCGCACACACACGCGCACACACACACACACACACACACACACACACACAGAGAGAGAACAGGAAGCCATAGATAATCTGTCAACATAAAAAAAATGTACTGGGGAGGCGCCGTGGCTCACTGGGCTAAGGGGCCATACCATAACTCAAAGGACCTGGTCTGATTCAAGGTCATTTCCTGGATCATTCCTATCTCTCTCCGTCTCACACTCGTTTCCTGTCATCCTCCTTCACTACCAGAGTAAAGTCAAAAGCCCCAAAAGCAAATGTAAATTTATCTAATGTATGAAATGTAACAAAAATGAGCTAATTGACTGTTTTCCCCTTTTGCTTATTGTTTGCCTCAGGATCATCCTATTTCAAGTGTGACCACCAGAGGTCAGTGTACCTGTTCATGAACTCCATCAACCGGACTTGTGAGCAGATAGCCTACCCGTGCAACTCATACACCGACTTCCTTGACGGGAAATGCCTCAACTGCGACAAGTTTGAGGGTAAAGGCTGTCCAGTGCTCGGTAGGTCATAAGGTCCTCTATCTGTTCTTGGTTTCAGTTCCTCCGTTGACTGTAAATGTGCTTCATATTTTTTAATGCCCATAGTTGACTAAGTTGGTAATACAGCCTAAATTGAGATAGTGGTGTAAGTGATGATGATGATGATGATGCTGATGATGATGATGATGATGATGATGATGATGATGTGAGTAGTGACGACGAGAGAGAAAGGTGCATCTTTGTCTGTCTGTCTGTAGCAGGTACTAGGCTACATACTGTATAGGCCTATAGTACATGTGTACAGCATACACACATTTGA
>NC_085860.1:54345832-54352718 GCF_034702125.1 Engraulis encrasicolus | reverse complement strand
GGTAAGCTGTAAGGGTGTCAGACTTGTAGCCCCAAAGGTTGCCGGCTTGACTCCCGACTCGCCAGGTTGGTGTCAGGGGGGTAATTAACCAGTGCTCTCCCCCATCCTCCTCCGTGACTGAGGTACCTTGGGCATGCTACCATCCTACCGTACTGCTCCCTTTCAGGCGCTATTGAGGGCATCCCCCTTGGTGGGCATGGGTTAGGCATAAATGCAATTTTGTTGTGTCCCGTGTTTACTTGTGTGGTGTGGTGTGCTGTGTCACAATGACAATGGGAGTTGGAGTTTCCCAGTTGGGCTTTCGTTTTCACTGTTCTGTGGCACTAAGGACATAGCATCATGGGTTTAAAGATGTTGAAAACATAGGACTTTAGAGCAAGGCCAGTGTGTGTGTGTGTGTGTGTGTGTGTGTGTGTGTGTGTGTGTGTGTGTGTGTGTGTGTGTGTGTGTGTTCATTGTGCACTTGATGGCCTGCCTGAAAATGTGTTGTAGTTACAAGGATGGCATGACACAGTGCATAATGAGTGAATAATTTATGGGACATTTGAGCATGGATCTAATATGGCCTAAAGAACGTCAAGTAAGGTTATAAAGAATATGCTTCAGCTGACTTGAAAGAAAACACATCTTTCCAATAACCAATGATTTTTGAAGAGGAGGAGGGTTTGAATATCTACCCTTTAATAAAATGATATTCTACCCTACCCCACAGTAAAAGTAGTTGTGAGTGCCGCTAATAACATTACAGCGTGTTTAGTAGTTCGGTTGGAGGTTTTTTTCAGTATAAACTAAATCGACACATTGTAACATTTCTCGAAAAGAAAACCTGATGATACACTTTGTAACAGGCTGCTACTGATGGTCCCCAGAAAATAGTCTACATATTAAAAGTAACTGACCACAATTTTCGTGAATTTTGATAACGTCTTGGTTAAGTTCGTTCTAATTTCAAGGCATATCAGGTCTTGTAGTCTAACAACAACTCAACTAAAATGTGGCAACTCGAGTTTGGAGATGGAGCAGGGAGGGAGGGTTGCCTACCTGCAGAAACAACTCGAACAGAATCTCCTCCTTTACCAAAGGATCCAGATTACCCACAAAAACCGTCCCGTTTGCATCACTCGAATCGACTGGCATCGTCATGCAACGTGTAGAAAATCTGACCAGGCAATCGTGTATGGAAATATTCTTAGTTTAAGTGGAGTAGTTATCCTGACAAGTCATCGCCATCCATTGTCGTAAAAGGAACCTGGCATGTGCTTGCGACGGTGGTGTTATACTCTTCTATCGACAGAGGGCGCTACTTGAAAACATTTAATGAGGACTTCTGAAGTCTTTCTGGGGGGAGAGAACAATGAGTGCATCTTAATATGGGACCTTGCCTCCTCCACTTGCCTCCTCCACTCGCTTCTCGTCATGATGACATCACTGACAACAGCATTATATTTCAATATCTTGCAAAACCTCAATTGTAAAGTCTTTTTCTCATTTGCAATTGGGATGGTGAATGAAAAACAGTCCCTCAAAAGTTGTTGTGGCCAGGCTGACAGCTGGGAAACTTCATCGTTTTCTCCACGGAGGAGGGGCCAGGAGGCAGGGCGAGGAGACAAGCGCAAGTGGAGGAGGCAAGGACGCATATTAAGATGCACTCAGTGTTGCAGGCACAGACCTAGGTCTGTGGTTGCAGGTTAGAGCAAAATAGAGTAGACCTCTCACTAGACTGAATGAATGAATGTAAAATGAGACCATATATCATATATAAGCCCATCTGCTTTATAATAGACACCTGAGTTTAATTTCTGAAGAAAAATGCCTCAGGGATTGACTTTGTATCATGAGGCCAAAACAAAAAACCAAGTGACTTTGACTGACAATCTTTGAAAACCACTCAGTTCCTCTGGTGGAAAACCCAAGTCAATAACCCACCGGTGTCTTCTTCTTTTGCTTTTGTTTTGTATCAAGAGGGGGGGGGAGGGGCTTTTCTAAACAAGGTCAGCATTTTCAGGAAGTGGGACACACTTAAAAACAAATGTGTGCATGTGTGTGTCCTTGTAGCCTACTGTAGATGCTGAGGAGAGAGGAAATGTGTCTGGAAATGGATCACCATCGGCTCACAATGGATCTCACAGCCTCTCTGTTCTGTTGTGCTGAGTGAAACCCCCCAGAGGATCCCAACAGGTGAGTGTGCGTGCGAGAGGAATGTTTCACCTTTCCGCAGGTTGGCCTGAAGGCAAGGGGTGTGGCTTGGCATGTGACATGGCAAACAAGGGGAGGCGCAGGGGAACACTTCCTGAAATGCAAACATCACACCACACACATACATAAACACACACACACATTCTTTCACACATGCACAGACAGACAAGCAGACACACAAACACACACACATTCTCTCTCTCACAAACACAAACACACACACACACACAGACAGGCAGACACACAAACACACACACACTCCTTCTTGCGCACACACACACACACACACACACATAGAGACAGGCAGGCGGAGCGGGAGAAGCAAGAGAGGAGCGGTTGTGATTGAGGTAGGTCGCTCTACATTTCTCTCTGAAAGTTTCTCTCTTTCTGAGTCTTTCACTCTTTTGATCTGTTTCTCTGTGTTTCAGCTCTCTTCCTCTTCACTGCTTTCCCTGTACTGAGGTCTGTTGTCATTCTGAAGTCTGTGGAGCTGGTGGTGTAGCTGGTGGGACGTCCGGTGAAGGAATCTCTCTCTCTGTGTGTGTGAGTGGCGGTGGCTGTGTGAGAGAGATAAAGACTAAAGGAATCTCTCTCTGTGTGAGTGGCTGTGTCTGTGGCTGTAAGAGATAGAGAGACTGGAGGAATCTCTTTCTGTGTGAGTGACTGTGGCTGTGTGTGTGTGTGTGTGTGTGTGTGTGTGAGAGAGAGAGAGAGAGAGAGAGAGAGAGAGAGAGAGAGAGAGAGGAGAGAGAGAGAGAGAGAGAGAGAGAGAGAGAGAGAGAGAGAGAGACTGAAGGAATCTGTATGTGTGTGTGTGTGTGACTGGTTGTGGCTGTGTGTGTGTGAGAGAGAGAGAGAGAGAGACTCCTGCTGTGAATTATTTTCTTTGCAGGGTACAACGGAAAGACTGTACAGTCCACTTTGAAAGAGATAAGAGTTGTGTGTGTGTGTGTGTGTGAGAGAGAGAGAGATAGAGAGAGAGAGAGAGAGAGAGAGAGAGAGAGAGAGAGAGAGAGAGAGAGAGAGAGAGAGAGAGAGAGAGAGAGAGAGAGTGTGTATTGTACAGTATACTGTAGGCCTATGTCATATAATCGGAAAAAAACAATGTTTTGGCATAACAGTATCAGTCAGTCTTCTGATTTGGTTAGCAGGTGCTCCCCTCATGTTTCCATTAAGAGTCTGCAGTGTTTTCCTATTCTATGATAATCGCCCTCTCTAAGGTCCTTATCAGAGTGCATTGCTATGGGGGGGGGGGGGGGGGGGGGGGGGTTGGGGGGGCAGTGCTGTCATTCTTAATAGAGCTCATCTATGGGGGGGGGGCAGTGCGGCAATGCTGTGGTTCTTAATAGGTCATCTCAGGAGTCTGGATGCAGTATGAAGTACAGTATTGTGCACTCTAGATGTAGGTAGAACAGTTACATCAGGGGTGCATAACCCAAAACAGTTTCAGTATATGGGTGGATTGTACACTTATTATGGGTGGATTATCCACTTTCAAAGGGACACAATACAAAACTTTTTTTTATCACAGCAAGGGAAGGACAGATGTTTTTAGCGTGTGGCCTGTCTCAGTGGTCTCTGCGTTTGCACGCTCACACCTCTAAGAATGTCTGAATGTGAGCATTCACACTTGGCTGGTTCCAGTTCCCATGCAGTATTACACAACCTTAAGTGTGTGAAACCATGAGGTGAAACTGCAGTAAAAGTAAAGTGCCACAATGTTCAGCAGCAAGAAAACATCTTGCGATCATATGATCATTACTGTGTTTGCATATTGTAACTGTCTATTGATCATGTCCTTTGCATGTGGAGAATGAGGGAGGGGGGGGTGTTGGAGTGTTAACTAACAGATCGTCAGATGTGTCGTTGTTGCACTTTCATTTTGACAGTTCGGTATTCCCCCGAAAGAGCACCATGTGTTGTCCTCTAGGCCCACATTGTTTTTCACTTCCAGGAACTTTCACTTCCTTTGCTGAATCGCTTTGCTAATTATTGTAAATGAGGACTTTTCCGCATTGGGACAGCCGATGTGCCGAACTAGCAGCATTCGTCATCACCATAGAAACTAGGCCAGTGATTCTCAAAGTTCTTCAGACCGAGGACCACTTTGTCCCCACAAAAATGTTCAGGAACCACCTGTCAACCTGTCACCTTCTTGATAGCCTACAGCTAATTTTCAATGCAGATCAGTTACTTTTTATTCACATTACAAGCATGTCTTATTGTGGTGAAGCTATGTTTAGCTGTTTAATAATGTTAAAATATAGCCTACTGCTAGCTTTTCTTGGAAAAGTAGAAATCCCCTCACGGACCACCTGAGCTCTGTCACGGACCACCAGTGGTCCTCGGACCACACTTTGAGAATCACTAAAGTAGGCCATACCCAGCTGGCAAGGTGTGGGTTTCCAATTTCCAATGAGTCAGGAAGCTGTGGTGGCGTGGTCAGTGGTCACAATTGAAACTGTCTTGTTGGCCCAAGGCCAAGTAGAGCAATAGGTTTTGATATCTGGAGGGACGTGAGGTTGTGTGTGTGTGTGTGTGTGTGTGCGTGTGTGCGTGTGTGTGTGTGTGTGTGTGTGTGTGTGTGTGTGTGTGTGTGTGTGAATGAGTGAACCCCACCCACAATGAAACCGGACAGACCTGAAAGCTGATGGTACTGGCTGCACACTTCAATGCACACATGCACTCTTGAGCGAAACCACAATTTGTTTAGCTTTGCTGCTCAGCTTTGCTGCTTCACTTGTTTCCATTTCACTTGTTTTCATTTCGGATGCCATTTGTGTTTTCATGTCATTGTCAGTCTGCGTCTCAGTATCTGTTGTCTTGTTGTTTTTTCTTGTTGTTTTTTCTCAGTCTGCTTCTCACAAATGCTGGTGAAGTTTCACTTTGGCTGGTAGAAAAGACCAACGTACCGTACTTGCCACTTTGACCCATTAGTGAGTGTGTGTTCAGCTAGTAAGATTAACACCTACTATCTATTTTGGCTGGTAATGAAAAAAGTTAGTTTAGAGCCCTACTTCTGCGCAGTGTCTTATTGTTAGGCTACTTGTTCTCTCTGCCTGCTCAAGGGGACTCATGTGATGAAATCTGCTGCCATTATTATAGCTATGAGTAGGACTGGCGCATCACCACAGTCTTGCTTTTGTGAGGAGGGAGAGGCCTGGGTGGTAGTTCCAAGAACATGGTGAAGTGGTAAACTTGTCTAAGTCAACGTACAGGAAGTGGTAAACTTGCTCATAAATAGCCCACAGGTGTCATTTTAGTTCAAGTCAATTGTTCAGGTCGGAGCAGGCTTCACTGCGAGGGTGCTGGCCGAAATGTTCAACTCAGTTTTTCAGTAGAGAGGCCGCACCGTGTGTGTGTGTGTGTGTGTGTGTGCGCGCGCGCACACGCACGCACGCACGCACGCACGCACAACAACTGAACTCCAAATTGCATCATATGACCACTAATTGCGTCTATTACGTCATCTGCCCACCACCTTCAAATTCAGGAGAAGTCCTTAGTCATTGGTTATTGGCTAAAACCATATGTCAAAAGACTGACCTCAGACATTGGTCAGGAAAAAAAGATGGGCTCAAGGGAACTGGTGTTTTTCCATTTTGGCAAACTATGTTCAGTTAAACGTTTATGTGTGTGTGCTTGCGTGTGTGCGTATCTGCATGTCCACATACACACCAGTCACTTTATTAGGCACACCAATCGAACAACTCATTGATACCATATTCTTATCAGCCAATCACATGGTGGCAACTGCATTTGAGCATGTAGACATGTATGGTCAAGGCGATCTGCTACAGTCCATTGAACATTAGAATGGAGAAAGGTCATTTAAGTGACTTTGAATGTGGCATGGTTATTGGTGCCAGACAGGCTGGTTACTTAGACTACTTCAGAAACTGCTGATCTACTGGGATATCCATGCACAACCATCTGTAGGTTTAACAGAGAATAGTGTGAAAAAGAGAAAATATCCAGTGAGCAGCAGTTCTGTGGGCGAAAATGCCTTGTTGATGCCAGAGGAGAATGGCCAGACTGGTTCTAGCTGATAGAAAGGTAACAGTAACTGAAATAACCACTTGTGACAACCGTATTATGCTGAATAGCATATCTGAACACATAGCACGTCCAACCTTGAGGCGGATGGGCTACAACAGCAGAAGACGACTAGGTGCTACTGCTGTCCGCTAAGAACTGGAAACTGAGCTTACAATTGAGCAGAGGCTTACCAAAATGGACAATGGAAAACTGGAAAATGTTGCCTGGTCTGATGAGTCTCAATTTATGCTGTGAAACGTGAAGGGTAGGGTCAGAATTTGGCATCAACAACATAGAACCATTTTTAGAACTCTTGCACACCCCCTTTTGCCAGGTGCGTAGGAGTGGATCAACTGGGTCACCAACGTAGAAGCGAAAAAGCTCCCGCACATTGTTTACATTTGCAGAGTTTTTACTTGTGACTTTTCTGTCTAATGACCATTGCTTCAAGCAATCAAGGAATTGCTTGAAGAAGGTCATTAGACCGAAATGTAAACAGTGTGCGCCTGTGCGGGAGCTTTTTTGTATCAACAACATAGAAGCATTGATCCATCCTACCCTGTATCAGTGGCTCATGCTGGTGATGTAATGGTGCGGGGGGTATTTTCTTGGCACACTTTGGGCCCCATAGTACCAAATGAGCAGGGGTGCA